>NC_079147.1:30374533-30401899 GCF_945859685.1 Eupeodes corollae
TTGCGGTGGGTGGGTTGAAGGTGATGGTGTATGGTGTGTATGGTGCATTATTAGTCTTGTAAGTGTGTTCTTCCTTTATAAATTTTACTCGTATGAAGTCCTTTTCTGGTGGATAAAATATGAAAGGCGGTAAGCGATAAGGAAAAACGTGCGAAATATTTTAAAGTTATTTTTTCTATACCATCCTCTATTAGGTATGTAGTATGTTTTAAGGGGAAAGAAGGATGTTCATATATCTCCATAGATAGAAAGGATACCCTTCTTGCATTTTTCATAAGTCATCGGTGGTGTTCAATATATCATTGGACAGTCTTTCGTGTCTGTTTTAGCATACATACTCGTATATACAAAGATATATGTATAAATGTACATTTAGCAACTAATATACACCAACGAAGCACGTTTTATGAACAAACAAAAAATTTGAGCTAGAGAATATTGTTGGCTTATGTATGTATGGAATTGGAATGAAGAATGAAATTCAATTTCTCATAATATGATACACTTCGAGCCACTTGAATAGAACCAGGCATATTTTATTGGCGTTCCGTCGTCAGATATCTTTTCGTTCACGATAATTATGATTTATTTGAGGAAAAACATGGTAATCTCAAGCTTTCCAAATTATCCATCTAGGTTTGTGAACAGCATTGCAAAAATGGTAATGATCAGAACTTTTCGGCAAAATCTTTTTAGCAATAAAACTAACTTTACGTACTTACTGAGGTCCTCAGACCTATTAAGTCCGTTGGGAACCCTTAAGAGGCAGAGAGCCTCTACTACGCCTACGCGCCATTATGTGCGGTTTCTGGAGATATGTTTAAGCTCCGTGCAATTCTTGCCTATACTGACGTTGATTTCTCCTTGACTGTCTGCTCTATGTGGTTATCGGTTGTCTAGCTCTTCTTTCTTCCTGTTTAAGCAGATTCTAATGCATTGCTTGGCCTACAATGCAGTCGTTACCCTTTCAAAGCGTCCAATCCAATAATCCATTGCCACTTGCGCCTTCGTATACACTTGTTCTCTTTTGATGGAGATCCATGATCCTATGAGAGAGTAAGCAAACATCGCCCGAGTAATATAAATGCTTTAAATAGGATGTCAAAGTCCATTGGATCTTTCCGCTACCTGACAAAGGTGCGCGCAGGATATCATTCATTCATTCTTGGATTTTCTGAGCCCTTAAAGCTACAAATTAGCAGAACCTCTAAAAAGATTTATGATGTGGGCTTTCTCGCTGAAGATGAAGGAAGGAAGCCTAAGGTTTGCGGAATTTTTCTAAGTGGACCTATATTTTGGACTTATTTTGTTTTCAAATTTAATTGAAACCCGCGCTTATGATTTTGATAAAATTGTTTGTGCAGTAAATTTCTAAAGGATTGTTATCAGCAGATGAGTCTTTGTTATCGTTTAGTTACGCCATGCCAAACCAATATCCTTGATTGAACTAGAAAGTGTTTTGAAAACAGTGAAGAACAACAAAGCACCGGGTGCTGATGGAATCCCAAAGGAATTTTACAAACAATCTACTGCTTACTTGAAAAACTACTAAGTGGACTGGTTCAACCAACTTTATAATGATGCTTGCATACCCATTTGCTTTAACACAGCCATTATTAACGCTATTTTCAGGGGAGGTGAAAGGAGTCTTGCAGAAAACTATAGAAGCATATCTATTCTCAACTCTTTAAGGGAAATCTTAAACTCTATTCCTTACGATAGGCTTACGAGATGGATAGAGACAAACAACCGCTTCCAAGCCGGGTTTCGATCCGGTTTCTCAACGGTAGACCAAATTTTTGCACTTACAAGCATAGCAAAACAACATTTGGAGAAAAAGAAAAGGTTTTACAGCTGCTTCATTGACTTCAAAGCTGCTTTTAATACGGTCAATCGACAAGCATTGTTTTACAAACTATCTTCTCTTGGGTTTTCGAAAAAATGTTTACTTTTTTATTCTAACTTTCTATGTTCAACGAAAGCCTCAGTATGGGATGGCAACAACTTATCAGAAAGTTTTGAGACAGTGGCGGGAGTTCCACAAGGATGTATTTTCAGTCCCATTTTGTTTGCACTTCATATTGATGCGGTTTGTGAAATCCTACCGGGAGGTGTAATATTTGGCGAATCTTTGATTAAAGTTTTAATAGTGCAGAAGATCTGGTACTTTTGGCGAATAACCCATTTTCTTTACAACTGCAAATCAACAGACTTAAAGAATATTGCGAAACTTGGGGCTTTGTGATATTTGAATCCAGGCGGTATGCACGACGTGGTGAAGAATCATGGAACATCAACAACGAACGTATTGAAATTGTGAGTGAGTTTAAATATCTAGGTGTATTGCTAACCTTTAACCTAAACTGGAGCAATCATGCGAAAGAGAAAACCAGAGAGGCCAAACAATTTGTTTAGCAACCAACTTATCGACCTCTCATCCAAATACAGAGTCTTCAATACAACAATAAATACTTGCTTATGTTACGGTGTCCAAGGATTTGGATACGCTCAAATAGAGGAATTCGAGACTTTACAAAGATACTTTATTAAAAGACTAAAAGAAACTACCTAACGCTACACCTTCGTACGCCATAGGGTAACTTCGGGCATTCGATTCCCACATCCAAATTAAAATAATAAGAAACCTTCAGCCTGCTTTGAAAGCGTAACCTGTCAAGTTCTCGAGTGGATAACTTTCTTAGTGCGTCTGTGAATTTTTTTTTTTTAAACGGTTTTTAACGCTCACTATAATACTGACCATTTTGTGATTTTGTGCTACGCAGCAAGTATGCCGCCTATTTGTTTGTTGTAAGTTGTGAAGTGATGAGAATTATTCTGGTTTTCGTTTGTTGTTAGTGAGAAATAATAGTAAAAGAACATCTGGCATTTTTTTGATGTTTTGTGAAAGTGTGTTTTTTTGTAATATGGCGCAGTAGCTAAGGGCATTATGGCGTGGGTGCGCCATTATGCCTTTATGAAAATTGCATGTAAGGCTTAACCATATTGCCCCTAATAGGCAATTGCTCAGTTTCATTGCCTATAATATGTATAAATATTATTATATTTTTTATGGTATTTCCTTAGAAATGCTGACATATCGTAACGCGAACAAAGGACTTCGAGCGACATGGAATCAGAATGAACTACTTGCGGCCTTGAACGACGTAAAACAAAATACATTATCCATTAATGCGGCTGGAAAGTTACATAAGATTCCAGCAACTACTCTTAGAAGAAGGCTCAAGAGCGAAAGTGACAAAAAGCAGAGCTTAGGTGCTCCGATAAACCTGGGATTACAAAATGAGCAGAAAATTGTGGATCATATTAAAATGCTGCAAATGCATGGATTCGCTCCAAACCGAAAAGAGTTGCGTCGGATGGCCTTTGAACTTGCTGAAAAATAAAAGGTAAGCCACAATTTTAATAGAGCCATAAAATTGGAGTTGGATGGCTTCAGCTTTTTTACATCGCCATCCGGAACTCTCTGTGCGTAAGTCTGAAGGCGTATCAATTTCACGAGCAAATGGTATGAAAAAGAAAGTAGTTTCCAAGTATTTCAAATTGTTGGAGGAGACATTAGTATGTAATGAAATAGTTGACAAACCTGGCAACGTTTTTAACATGGATGAAACTGGCTGCCAGTAAAACAACAGACCGGAGTATGTAATTACACAAAAGGGTTCAAGAAATGTTGCAGCAGTAACTTCAGCTAAAAAGAGAGAAACTGTTACTGTAATTGCATGTTGCAACGCAGAGTTAAGTTTCCTTCCACCACCATGTGTTTTCAAGGGAATAAGGAAGAAATTGGAATGGGAAGATGGGATGCCTTCAGGGTCTGTTGTTTATATGGGCGAAAAATCTGCCTATATAGACAAAAACATTTTCTTTACATGGTTAAAGGAACATTTTATTCCAAGAAAGCCCATTGGTAAAGTTTTGCTACTACTTGACGGTCGCTCTTCACATACGAACATTGAAATGCTTGAATATGCCGGCTCTAAACGATGTCATTCTCTTTTGTCTACCACCTCATACAACACAATTTCTCCAACCTCTGGACAGAGCCTTTTTTAAACCATTCAAATCATTCTTCTTTGAAGCTTGCCATACCTTTATCAAAATTGCAGTTCGGCAAGCTTTTGTCAAGTACTTGGGGAAAGGCAGCTAGGTACATCAAAAAATGGCATTTCCGGGCTTAGTTCGACAGGTATTTTCCCATTTAATCGAGAAATTATACCCGAATACGCTTACATTAATCACCATTGTGGGGACCAACCAGCCGTTCCCATTATAGTTCCAGTTACTTCACCTACATTACAAGATAGTACGGCTGCAAGCACAAGTCAGGAAGCGCAAGTTGCTAGTAATATTACATCTGGAAAGATGTTGCAAATTATTTCTCCGGTTCCGTCTCGTTCAAAACCTGTTTTCAGCTTAAGAAAGCAAAAAGCAAGGGTCTTAACTTTAGAACAAAGCTTTATAAGTTCCAAAAAGCCAAAAATTTAAAAAGCTCCAATTCTAAGACGAGTCAGACGGACCCGAAGATTTCGGGGAAAACACCTGTGCTGGTTTTGGTGAGGATTACAACGCCACAAAGAAAAGAGATGAGTGGATGCAGTGCATCATGTGTGGCCAGTGATCCCACGATTCCTGCACGCAGTTCAAGAAAACATGTGACAACTGTGGCAAATTAAACCTTAAATAATCAATAACGCCATATTGCCCAATAGGCCAAACCATATTGCCCTTTACAAAGGACATTATGGTTTTAAGAAGACATTTTTTATTTAATTTTTTTTTTTTTAATAATTATATTACATAGTTAAGTTATTTTTGAAGTCTTATTTCTATATTGAATAAAATGTTTTGTTTTTGCTTCGAAAAATTGTTCATGTGAAAATTATTTAAAAAATTCCTTAGGTATGGTGTAATGCACGAAGTTACCCTACATGTCGAATCGGGAATAGCACCGATATATATTCAGAATCTGAAACGGCACTCCGACTATTTAGCTAAGGTTATGAAAAGAGAAAATGGGCTTCATAAGACGACCTTGATAAGACTGATCCGTACAAATGCTTCTCCCTTCGCGGTTTTGATAGCTTAAATTGATGAAAAACTTTATTTAGAACATTTGCAAAGTGCATAATCATCGGCAAGCAGAAACATATAAAGGCGCTTAAACCATCAATTTTCATCAACTTCAAACTATTTTTGTAAAGAAATGACTTCGAAAGCTATCGGCACAATTTTTAAAGCTAGAGTCGAGATCCTTAACCTCAACTTTGTCCCCCATAGACCGGACCTCTCACAAATTTGCACTCTCTGCAATAGAAGAGACGTGGAGTTATATTACAGGAAATACGACGGCTATATTTCCAAGTGAGTTTTTTGTCTACGGACCAACTTATTGACATTCTTAACGGGCGAATCTGTTCAAATTATGTAAACCTGCTTTAGCTTTTAGAAGTAGCTTTTGAGCGGTTATGTATCCAGTTATGGCAATTGAGAATTTAATATTTGTTTGTGTTTCAAATCACGGCAAAATTGAATTTGTTTTCATCTACTAAAATTGTTTTTAAAAACCGAAAAGTTTATTTTAAAGATTTTGTGTTTCAAATCACGGTAAAATTGATGTTTCAAATCTCGAATCAAAGAGAATGTAAAATCGGGAAAAAAAAGAAAAAAAAAATAGAGCTATTTTAACTCAAATTTTTTGTGTTTCAAATCATGTCAAAATTGTGTACATATCTTTAAGGATTATAAAATCATTCAAAATTGTGTTATTTAATAAATTATTCATCTGTTATATTTGAAAATTGTTAAGAAAAATCACTAAAAAAAAATCAAATCAAAAAAAGTGAAATTTCTATCAGGAAGATGGCAACAGCGCCATGTCCTTATATTCTTTGCTTTAAATTAATGTAATTTTACTATGGAAATAAAGAATTTAATTTAATCTAATCTAATCTAAATTTCTAAAAACTTTTATAAAAATGTTTGTCAATATTTTCAGAATTTTATTTTTTTTTTGCTTAAGAAAATGTCTATTTTTAAATTCGCATTGGTAAAAGAAAACAATCAGAAAACTTTTAGGATATTAAATAATTTTCAAAAAGCATTTTGAAGTATGTTTTAAAAGACTTTAGGACTCATTAAAAGCAGATTTTTCAACCTACTACTAATTAAATGATGTGGAGTGTAATTTTAGAAAACACATTTATAAAGTTAAAAGATATTTTATGATGAATTTTTATCTTTTATTATATTTTTTTTTTATTTATTCATTTCATCCTTTTCAATAATTTATTTTGAAGATGAATTGTCTAGAAGAAAGCCAAAGATGATTTAGAATTGAATATAGATCATGGGTGTTTAGTTAAGTTAGGATTATTATTTTGAATATTCTTTCAGTAAAGGAAAAAGCATAGATAAAATATTTTTTGGGGGTAATTATAAGATAGGATAAATGTTATTGATAAAGTATTTGATTTATATTTTCTTATCTTAACACGTGTATGTATGTATTTTAAGTGATGTTCAAATGGTAGACATGTGCATTCAAGAAGACACAAGCATCCACAGTTTTCGCACATCCCACCTCTGTCTATCAGCTCTTACTCTCACATCTCCGTGGTAAATATCGGGTTCCTAGTTCCTCAATTGAAGATTGGTTTCCAACCCCAGCGGAAAGTTATTGGAAGCAGCAAACGAGAGAGGGGGAGAGAGGTGTTTCCACTAAGGCATCTCTTCTTACCCAGGCGGCAACGAAAGTGTTCCCGAGATGGAATCAACTTTGGTGTCTACAGTTCCAGTAAAACTGAACTAATTAGTGAACAACTTAAAGGGCTTCGAACCAACCAAACCAAACCAACAGTGCTTATTTGAATGCGGTTTTGTCATTGGATCGAGACTTAGGCAACAAGTCTTGAGCTATATGCGTCCATACCCCTTACAGAAGAAAACGATGACAACACAAATGATATCTTCTTCAAGTTCTTAGACAAAATGTATGAGCAGTGTCCTAGCTACGATATTAAAACTGACCTGGGCTTTCTTAATGCCAAGCTAGGAAGAGAAGACATCTTTGGTGGAATAATCTGGAAAAAACAGCCTGCACGACAACACTTCTCACAACGGATGCGGGCTCATCAATTTTGTAGCGGATTTTGTTGTCAGTACAAGTTTTCCACACCTCAACATCAACAAAGGAACTTGGAGTTCTCCAGATCAATCTACCATCAACCATTTGACCATATTGCGATCGAAGCCACGCTTCCAGCATCATGGATGTCCTTCCAGCATCATGGATGTCCGAACTTTCCAAGGAGCTAACATCGACTCGGAGCACTACCTCGTTGTAGCCAAGGTAGCACTTCGGGTTTCCAGACCCAAGGCAAAACAGGAAAGTGCTGGGAGAAGGTACAACGTCAAACGGCTACAATCGCAAGAGATCAACAAATCCTTTTCCGACCGAGTTAGAATTAACCTCTATCAAAGTTCTCTGCAGCTAATACAATGTATCGAAAACCAGTGGCAACATTGCCAAGTTGCGATCAGAGAAGCCGCCTGTGATGTGCTAGGTTTCAAGAAACGACCAACAAGGAACTTTTGGTTTGATGAGAAATGTCAGCAGGTAAATGCAGCCAAACAATAGGCACGCAAAGCGGCACTGCAAAGGACAAGAGCTGTTCACAAACTCTATGAGTAGAAGAAGCGAGAGGAACACCGATTTCTCAGAACGAAAAGGAGAGAGCATGAGAAGCGTGCAGTAGAACATATTGAGAAGTTCAAAAGCAGGAATGAAGTTCGAAAGTCATATGAGCAGGTGAAACGAAATTCACATTACATAAGTTTGAAACAGAAGGCTTTGAAAGTAGAAACATCATATTGGAACCGCAGTTAATGCTGAGGAAGGATCTCTTCTGCAGACTGTATAACGGCCACGACGGATCGAATTCTGTTGCCAGGCAAAAGGATTTATTCAACATAGACGACGAAAGCCAACGACCCTGTCTTCCCGACTTAGATGAAGTAGATTGCGATCTCTAAGCTGAAGACTAACAAAGCCGCTGTAGCAGATTGTTTGAATTCCGAGCTCCTCAAAGCAGCTGCAGATAATTTGGTTAGTGGATATGCACCAATTTATCTGTAAGATATGGTCGGAAGAAAGCATGCTCAATGGATGGAATTATAGTATTGTTTGCCCGATTCTGAAAAAATTAGGCCCTTAAAACGGCACCAAGTATAGAGGCATCAGCCTACCCTCGTTCTGTATTAGTTACAGTAGCAGTGACTATGTCAAAAGGGGATGAAAGCTACCTTGAGTCGCTTCGAGAGAAAAGTTCTTCATGTGATCTACGGTAACAAATGCATAGAACGGGAGTGGAGGAGAAGATGCAACGACGAGCTGTACGGGCTGTACAGCGATGTTGACTTGGCCAGAAGGGTAAAAATCTAACGACTAAGATGACTGGGTCACGTAGATCGCATGGAAACCAATCCTCCGGCCCGAAAAATCTTCGAATCCACACCCAGAAGACAGCGCAGTAGAGAAGGACCGCAAATCAGGTGGCGCGTGGTGGATGCTTTAGTTGGATCTGTGGCGTTGAACAATGATTTGACTTTCAGTTGTTATAGTCTGGCATTTTAAAGGGTTGAGTAAAAGGCTATTTTTCCCACACCAAAATGTGAAACTATCAATGTCGGCTTGTAAAAGAATACGATCATGGTTGGACTTTATTATTTTGAAAATCTTCATATCGTCAGCAAAAATGAGAAGTTCACTTGAGCGTAGACATGACGATACATCATTAATAGACAGAATGAACAGAAAAGGGCCAAGATGGCTTCCCTGGGGAACACCAGATTGAGCAATAAAAGGTTCAGAATGACAAATTCTAAATTTTACCTCGTAGGATCTGTTTTCAAGGTATGACTTAATCCAAGCTAATAAAAATGGTGGAAAACCAAGAGCCTTAAGTCAAAAGCTTTAGAAAAGTCAGTGTATACACAGTCGACTTCATAACCTTGTTCTAAAGCGTTTGAACATATGTTTGAGAATGTGAGGAGATTAGTAAACGGTTGATCTTTTCACAAAACCATGTTGCTATTCGCAAATGATATTTTTACTAAAATATGCTACGCTTTCACAAACAACTTGTTCAAATACTTTAGGAATGCAAGAAAGCTTTGCAATGGGCCTGTAGTTGCATATATCCGACTTTATACCTTTCTTGAAAATTGGTGTTATAAATGACTTCTTCCATATACTGGGAAATTTGCATGTTTTTAGAGAAAGGTTAAATAAAAACGTAAGGGGTTCAACTAAAGCATTACTACATTTTTTTAGTACTATCGGGGGAATACCATCAGGACCCGCTGAGCAGTCATCATTCAACGCAGATAAAAGATCAAGGACCGTACTCTGTAGCACAGGTATGTGACTACAGCTAGTTTGCGAAAAAGTGTGAAGATTATGAAAATATACTTCACCAACTTCTTGAGGGCTATTAACAAATGATTCACGAAAATTCGATGCGAAAGCGTTACAGATATCAAAAGTTTTATCTAACGATAGGTTCTTGTAAGTGAAGTTAACTGGAAAGCAATCTGATTTTTTCTTTGAGTTTACAAAATTCCAAAATTTTTTAGGATTTTCTTTCAAAGAGGTGCCCATATCAGTAACATAACAAGCATATAAATAATTAGAAAGAGATTTAAATTGGTTAAAGAGTTCAACATAAAAAGAGAAGTTAACTGGAGACAGAGTTTTGAGATACGTTTTCCATGCCTTATTTCTTTTGTTACGCAGTAAACGCAATTCTTTCGTGTACCAAAAAAGTTTGTATTTCTTGATTTCTTTATCGGTACATTTTTTTCAAAACAACAATTAAGGATATCCGATAAAAAGTTGAAACTGCTTCGTCAATGTTAGAAAATGCTAGTGTATCAGCAATTCCAGAAATGGTTAAATCTTCAGACAACTGCTGGAAATTGGCTCTTCTGAAATCAAAATTATATAAGCAATGAAAAGAATTACTGTGATTAGTAAGGTGATTACTTAAGTCAAAAAAAATGTCCAAAGGGGGGTGATATTTGTCAATATTAGTTATTCCTGATCTAGATTCTAGAACAAGAGTAGCGTCAGAAGAAAAGACTAAATCGAGAATTCGATTCTTTGAGTTTTTAATACAGCTTGTTTGCTGTAAGTCAGTAAGAAAGACTTTATCCAGAAGAGATAGTTCCATTTGTGAAGAAGAAAGAGAGGCTTCAAGGCAGGATTCGTCTTCGGATGGAATCCAGTCAATGTGTGGTAAATTAAAATCACCTAAAAGTAAGATATTGGTGTCAGAGCTGGACAAATTTATAAGATAGTCTAATGCCAAGGAGAGATCGTTATAAACAGACTCCAAACTTTTTGGAGGAATGTAAACGTTTAAAATGAAAAAAGTCTTAGTCTGTACCATTATCTTTACACATACCAGTTCAATTGATAATACAAATGGAAAAGATACAGAAGAAGAGAAATATGTATTTTTTACCGCTATGAGAACACCTCCACCTAAATCCTTTGCATTACCAACATGACGATCGTTTTTGTAAACTTCGAACTCTTGACTAAAAAGTTCTGTGTCGGAAAAGCTGGAATTAAGCCACGTTTCTGTCAAAACGAATACGTTGTGTGGAAATGATTGGGAGTTAAGAAAAATGTCAGTAGTCTTGCTACGGAGTCCCCTTACGTTTTGGTAGAAGAGCGCAAGCCTGTTAAGTTTTTTGATTTGTTTTTTAAAGAAACACCCTGTTTTTGACTTTAAGTAAATTCTTTGACTAATGTCTCTGCGGGCCATATATTTGGATTGCAAATAGAATCAAAGTAAGTGGGATTATTAAAACTGTACACTAGACACCTTAACGTTGGTTGGTGGATATCTTAAAAACAATGATAATTTGTTTTCTTTTTATACCAGACTTTATTTTAACTTGGGGTCACCAATGTACTTCCTTCTATTTCATGAAAATTCAACTTTCTGAATTAAAAAATAAAATTGATTTTTATTAAATTTTTAAAACATTATTTTTCCTAGAAGTTTGTTTACATTCAATTAACAAATTTGATAAATTGTTGATGTTTCTCAATTTCAACTCATACCTTGATATAAAGATAAATATAATTCGAACAGAATTGTGAAATTAAAGTTCTTTAAAGATATTATGGCCTGTAGTATATGCCCTATGTTGATGTATTAAAAGGAAGGTTTCATTAATCTTATAACATTTGATGGGCAATATGAAATGTTGCAAAAATTGTACAAAATATATTTATCCAGTTATTTCCTCCCCTGAAAAAGACATGGACAATAAACTTACCGAAATATAAAACTAAGAACTTTATTATATGCTCTTGACCAATGATTTATGAATAAAGGATCTCCTCTTCAGTGTCCAATTGCTAAAATGTAATTTGGTCCATATATGTACGTACATCTATAGCTACATACATATAAACTATAACTTATAGAAATATGTACCTAGTATTTCTCTTAAATGTCATACATCATATAACTTTGCCCCTCTCCTTATAAAACTTTCTAGGTCATTAAAAATGTTTTCCTTTTTATATAACATGGATGTAATAACTTTTCAGACAGATTGTATGTGTTTTGAGGTTAATTCTCAAGAATCTTGTTTCTTTCGCTTTGTATTGCTCAAGTTGAATAGTCCAATCACAAAGTTATACAACATTTTGTTTCCTTACTTTTCTTCCATACAATTCTCCAGTAGACAAACAAAAATAAAAATACACGGACAGACGACAACGACGGACAGACAAGACACCAAAAAGGGTGTCGTTAAACTTTTGTCCAAAAGCTACTTATCGATGACACATTACCAACCGCGCCCCAACACCTTAAACAGAAGAGATAACAAAACGTTGTTAAACTTCCAACCAACTGCAATTTGCTAACCTTATTGGATCACTAAAATTGATAAGTCTCACTTCCTGCTACAACAGCAAAACCAACAAATATAAATAAAAACTTTCTCATCATCTTTTATATATCTTTATATGTATGTTTATACCTTCATATAAAAAGGTAGATAGAAAGTCCATACCTACTTCTATAAAAATATGTACATACATATATAAATACTCCAGGATGAATTCACTTCTAAACAAGGACATGGACGAAGCATTGGTTGGTCCATGGTCAACACTTCAGGACTATCGCACTCAATCCGAAAACAATGGCAACAGACATTCCTGCTCCTTAGCTCAGGCAATGGATTAGCCATTGTTCTATGGTGTCTGTTGCTGTTGTCCCTAAAAAGCTAGCATCTATATGTTTGTTATATACATATATAGCTAGCTACCAAAGTCCTCGATGTCTTTTGGACCTATGAATGTGTATATTTTTGTATATATATAGAAACATAAAATGTTTATGTTCATATAAATCTCATAATCTTTATGGAAAGAGTGTTTCCTTCGGGCAGACAACCAGCATCATCAGTGGTGTTGTTTTTCGTCATTTAGGATCATGCCCGGATTTACAGCCTTATTTTAGACGTAGAGTGATTTTTTTAAGTCTTTAAAAGCGTAAAAAAACTTTAGTTACAGAAAAAATGTCATGTTTATAGACATCAATCTAAAATATGTATTTAAGCTTTAGAATTGAAAATAACAACACAATGAATACTTTCTCCAATAGTGTAGGATTTTTGACTTGGATACCAAAGAACAGTAGTCAGTCAAAAAATGTCATGCTCTGGTAGATATAGAAACGTGATAAGTGATTCTTAAAAGCTTAGACAGGGCAGTTAGGAGTTTACAACATAATATTTAAATTACTCTCCAATAGTGGAGAGATATAATATGTGAATCTATTTTTGTTCTAAAAGCTAATACTTAATTTCTGTTTATTACATTTGATGCAGTTTAAAACATATAATATTTAAGATTATCTCCAACAGTGGAGAAGTTTAATGAGTGGGTTTTTTTAATCGCTAAAACTATTTTTTTTTAATTTTTTCCCTATAATTTTTGATTGATCTTAACAAAGTTTTATTCCCTATTAGTCCAGAAAATCAATACAAAATAATATCAGCTTTTGTAGAAGCCATAGAATGATAATTTATTCATGTTTCGTTAAATTAATTTATCATACTCAACTTATAAAGAAGTTGGATAAAAGGTTTTGAGAGCTTTTAGTAAACAGAACGTATTGTCTTCTTGACAGGGTTGTAAAAGAATATAATCTTTTGGTAATTAAATCTTCTAAGACGTCAATAAAAAGATTTCATTCATTGAATTTCACTTAACATAAGTACTCAAATTGCAATTATTGTTTTTCACTTAAAGTCCTTCCATTCTTTTGAAGTCTTTTTGTATTGCATTTTGAGTTCTTAAGTTGAATTTTACTACAAAAAATATTCTAAAGTAGTCCGTAGGGGAGAAGGGGGCACATTTTTTGCTTACAACCATCATAAAAACCTCTGTTTTTAAAGTACTGGCCCATAACATAATTACACTAATAGAAATGGATATTGAATAACTAATTTTTGAGTGCATAAATTAGTTATTTTTAAAACGATCTCGATTTATTATCATTTTGGAAATACAGTGAGCCATCGAGTTCAAATATGCCCTATATGTGGGGCAGCTTTAAACTAGGCTGAGGCATTTTTGAAGGGCAGTTTTTTTTCATAGTTTTTATTGGACAAAACACGCATTTTTATGAAATAACTGTCTTATTTTTTTAATAAAGAAGTCAAGAACTTAAATAAACAAACTTGAATCATAAAAATAACTTAAATAATAATAATCAACCCATCCGAAATTTAGAAACATCGAAGGCAAAAGCCATCATCAGAGCTGTCCTCGATGTGCCCAGAGCGTTAATTAGTGTTGGAATCTTTGTTTTGATTTCAATGCCATTTATGGACCACTTTTATTTTTTATAAGAATAAAAAACTTAAAAAAATCTGGTTTCCTTTTTAAAAAAGTGACATCGTAAATATAGTAATCCTTTTTAAAAATTTTTCCAACAAATCCTAAAATTGTATCGTTTTTTTTATTGGAACATTCCACTTATATAAAATCGTTTGGATTCAAATCGTCGTAACTCAAACTTGTACATTCTCTCTGTTCTGTTTCAAGTAGATCAACGGATGAGTCATTATCAAAGTTGAAGTCCAGTTCTGTATCATCATTCACTGAATATGCACAACTTTCATTCGAGTCCGAGCTTGGGTCGTTAGGCTTCTTAGCTTTCTTTGTACGCTTATCATTTTGATCTACATAATCTTGAGTCGCTTATTAAAGCTGTGCAATAGCGGTTTCTTTTAAACTTGATGTTTCATGCAGGAATTCTTAAACTCATTTTCTGCTGTCTTTGTTCAAAATACTTGATTTTCCCTTCTTCCTTTCTCGATTAGTGTTTGGTCTGGACCAGCTTTCGAGAACGGCCTGTACCACTGTAGTAATGCCTGTTTCATCGAAGTTCGATATAGGGTCGGGAGTGAAATCAAACTTACAAGTGCTCTCTGGTAATTTGTTTTTAATTCTAGGACATTATTCTTCTTAAAACTTGTCAAACAAGACAAACTAGTGTTTTCAGGCTTTGGCAGTGAAAGGTTGGTGTGTCTTTCCATGAAGCCTTGAATCCAATCGAGCCCAGCTTGTCTATTTTCAGCCCACTGCTTAACGCATTTTTTAAGCAGTGAAGCATATTGGAATGCTAACGTTTGAATTTGGATGTATGTTAAACTATAATTCATTTTTAAACTTCGATGTTATTAATTCTCCGGATATCTTCTTTAGCGGGGGTAAAAACTTGTCTTTTAGAGACATTTTTTGAATAGGCTTGACTTTTGAGCGCTTCGTTTTGTTTATAGTTTTTAATTCTATTAATAAAGTAAATACTGGCAGCAAATCTAAGGGTCAGCGTTTTGTTTGAAACTTCCGTGATGGCACTCCCGTCGTCAACTGCTGTATTTTTTTTTCTTTTTATACATAAGTACGCACCATTGCAGTTAACTGAAATTATTTTAAACCGTATTTTTAATTTTTTAAAATTATGTTAACCTACAAATTGTTTGATTGAAAAGCATCTATACCTGCAAAATAGCACAGATAAGAAATCTAAGAAAACAGTTGGGCACATTTGAACATGTTCAAATGTTCATGTGTGCTCAACATTCCATTTCTTTAAAAAAAATTCATAAATGATCACTTTCTTAGATATTTATATTCAAACTTACATTAATTTGGTTCAAGTTGAACATCTGCTCCAGTAAAATTATTTTGGGAATAAAAACACTCATCAAAAAAAGTATACCCTCTTAAAAAAATTAAAACAAAAATTACAATATCGGTAAAAAAAATCCACGTCAAACTACTTTCGGGTGCCTACTAAGAGACCAACGCAAGTCATTGACGGTTAAAGAAAACGGTGAAAAATTCTCTGGAGTCATTCCGTAATTTCCAAAACGGGAACGATATCGTCAATAATTAGCTTCACGTAACGTTATCCCTATCGTCTCGTTCAATCGTTTTCAGTATGAGTTCGTTAAGTTTATTCCAAATACACTTATACTATGACTGAAATGTCAAAATTAACTCAACGAAAAATAATGCTTGTTCAATACCTTGAAAATGTTATTAAACTTGGTTTTTCTCTATGGGAAATTTTGAAAATTTGCAAAAAATATATTGTTTGAAAACATGTCAACTATTTTGGGATGTTTATATGGTTATTGTCACTTTTTGTGTTTTCATTTGTTGCCGCAGAAGATAAAACTATAATATCATAATGTCTGGTATTTTTGTAAATCAGCTCAATGTAATAAACCCAATTTTGTCCAAAGAAAGGAAGTGAAGACTCCATTTTATCCACGGGGAACATAACTAAGCTTCAAAAATGTTTGTGTTTCCTAAATCACTTTGGATTAGTGCTTTGTGCAAGAGCGATACTAAGATCGTTGCCTATCGAATATTCCAATGTTCCTCCGCCCCAAAGTTACAGCAAATTTTATTATTGAAGGTACATAATATACATTACGAGTATGTATGTAGAATGACAACTGTCTTTCAAATTAATTGCTTATAATATCATTATAAAGTCCTCTTTTGCAATTCCAAAACTACAATTGTTTTATTTATTTAACAACAATTAAGAGAGACTACTAATGTTTTGTATATAGAAAAATGCTTACTATTGGTTAGAATAGAAAAAAGGTCCCATCCATCTTTTAGTTTTCTTCGTAACCGAATTCATTGTATTTTTTTGAGTTTTTGTTTTCATTTTGTAACAAAACTAAAATCCACTGAAACTTTTTTACTTCAATTTGTTTAGTTATCAATGGAAATTAATAGCAGACGGTACCTACTTAGCTCTCGTTAAAACGCTATCTTTTTGAAGATATCAATTTTAAGATTATCAGTTATCGTTTTACGGAATGAGGCCCCTGATTTGGTTCGGAAATATTTTTAAAATCTGTCCCCTACAACTTGCACATAAATGTCAGAGACCGATTTTCACTATCAAGCACCAAGGCATACATATAATCAAAATTTTGGAAGTGTGTTGTAAAATCACACTTTAGAATGCGAAATGAATGCATAAGATCTCAAATGATTGCAATCAATTGAATGCAGTCGAATAATTGGAGCAAAAATGATAGCAGTCTAATTAAGGTTGATAGGAGGTTGCGAAATTTTAAGTCTCAATAATTAGTTGGAAAAGTCTTTAAAAAAATAAAAATTGCATTTATTTCTATCAATTCAAAGAAGAAAGATAAACCATTTAGGACCAGAAATACTTTAGAAATACCTAATAATGGAGATTGATTCATTGCAGTGCTTTACCAATACTGTTTTCTATATTGCAGAGTTCCATTACAAACTTAAATACACAAAACAGTCGATTTTTTTAACTTCCCATAGGCAGTTATTGTAATGGGTCTGATTTGTCAAATTGAAAATTTTGACATTTCTCGACGTTTCAAGGTCCCAAGACTCGAAATAAAAGAATTTTAGAAAGATGTCTGTGCGTACGAGTGTACGCACGTTTGTACTTTCGTACATCCGTACGTTCGTCGTCCATAGCTCAAGAAACAGAATAGATATCGGTTTCAAATAAATTTGGTTGTACAGATAATAAGGCAAAAAGATGCAGAAAGAGCTCTCAAGAAAATTACATAGGTGGTTTTTTTACCATAGCAGTTTGAAAAAAAGGTGAAAATTTTGGTTAACCCTAAATATCTTACGAACCAAAAACTCTAGAGACTTGAATTAAATTTTATATAATATATTGTAACGTGATATCAAAGAAGTATATTTTTTGAAAAAAATCCATTCAACGGCTTTTTTTATAAATCAAAAAACTAAAAAATAAAAAGAGGCTGGGATGCGACCCACACTGATAACTTCCCATCCCGTCTGTCGATTTGTCTTGCTTAAAAGTTTGTCTATATGTACTAGTATCGATTTAACCAAATTTGCGTACTATTTTTTATAGATTTTATTTTTTATGAAAAAACGGACTGTTGGATTTTTATATAAAAATCACTGAATATTGAAAACCTATTCCCTCTAATTAATTGTACAAAATACATATATTATTAAATTAGAAATAAGATATCTAAAAATTGTAAGGAAAATGTGATATTAATAAATTAAATAAAATAAAAATAACAATATTTTCTGTAAAATAAAATAAGTTTGAAGCCAATATTTTGAATTTTTGAAAAGCTATTTGAGCCGAAAGTAAATTTTTACCAAGTTTTAGTATTGTTTTTTTTTAGAGTTTTATTTTTTGTAAGAAAACCGTCAATTCGATTTTCTTCAAAATTCTATCGAATGTTGAAAACAATGTTTTCTATAAGATAAAATTAGTTTGAAGCCAATATTTTATAGATTTGAAAAGATATTTGAGTCGAAAATCAATTTTTACCAACTTTTGTTAAATTTTTTTTAGGTATTTAATTTTTTGTACAAAAACTATCAATTCGATTTTTTTCAAAATTTAACTTAATGTTAACAACAATATTTTTTTAAATATAAAAGTAGTTAAGAGCCAATATCTACAACTTTTGAAAAGATATTTGAGTCGAAAATCAATTTTTACCATTTTTTATAATTTTTTTTTAAGGTTTTTATTTTTTGTAAAAAAACTGTCAATTCGATTTTTCCCAACATCTTTCAGAATGCTTAAAACAATATTTCTTATAAGATAAAATAAGTTTGAAGTCTAACTTTCAAGTTTTTGAAAAGATATTTGAATAGATATTCAATTTTTACCAACTTTTGTTAATTTTTGTTCGGTTTTCAATTTTTTATAAAAAAAACTGTCAATTCGATTTTCTTCAAAATTCTATCGAATGTTGAAAACAATATTTTCTATAAGATAAAATTAGTTTGAAGCCAATATTTTATAGATTTGAAAAGATATTTGATTCGAAAATCAATTTTTACCAACTTTTATTAATTTTTTTTTTAGGTTTTTATTTTTTGTAAGAAAACTGTCAGTTCGATTTTTCTCAAAATTTTATTGAATGTTGAAAACAATAGTTTTTATAAGATAAAATAAGCTTGAAGCCTAAATTTTAAGTTTTTGAAAAGATATTTGAATCGATATTTAATTTTTACGAACTTTGAGTAGTGTTTTTTTTAGATTTTTATTTTTTATAAAAAAAACTATCAATTCGATTTTTCTCAAAATTTTATCAGATTTTTAAAACATTATTCTCCGTTGCTCAAAATTGTTTTGGAGATGAAATCATATGTTAGTCGTTAAATTTAGGCGGTGACAAATTTTTTTTTTCAGTTTTTTTGATTGAAAAAACCGTTAGATAGATTTTTTTTAAAAAACATACTTTTTTGAGATCACGTTACAGTCTATTATATAAAATTTAATTCAAGTCTCTAGCGTTTTTGGTTCGTAAGATATTTAGGGTTAACCAAAATTTTCACCTTTTTTTAAACTGCTATGGTAAAAAAACCACCCACGAAATTTTCTTGAGAGCCCTTTCTGCATCTTTCTGTCTTATTATCTGTATAACAAAATTTATTTGAAGTCGATATCTCTTCTGGTTCTTGAGCTATGGACGACGAAAAAAAACGTCGCGAACGTACGGACGTACGGACGTACGAACGTACGTACACACGCACGCACAGACATCTTTCTAAAAATCTTTTATTTCGACTCTAAGGACCTTGAAACGTCGAGAAATGTCAAAATTTTCAATTTGACAAATCGGACCCATTACAATAACTTCCTATGGGAAGTTAATAATTCACCTCCAAAATTTAACGATTAAAATATGATTTCATCTTCAAAACAATTTTGTGCAACGAAGAATAATGTTTTTGAATTTCTAATAAAATTTTGAGCAAAACCGAATTGACAGTTTTTTTTCATAAAAAATAAAAATCTAAAAAAAACATTACTCAAAATTGTTAAAAATTGAATACCGATTCAAATATCTTTTCAAAAACTTGAAATTTAGGCTTCAAACTTATTTTATCTTATAATTAATATTGTTTTCAACATTCGATTAAATTTTGAAAAAATTCGATTCTACAGTTTTTTTTTACAAAAAATAAAACTTTAAAAAAAACAATATTAAAACTTGGTAAAAATATACTTTCGGCTCAAATAACTTTTCAAAAATTAAAAATATTGGCTTCAAACTTATTTTATTTCACAGAAAATATTGTTTTCGATATTCAGTAATTTTTATATAAAAATCCAACAGTCCGTTTTTTCATAAAAATTAAATCAACAAAAAATAACGGAAATTTTGTAAAAATTTATACGAGTACATAAAGACAGACGGGATGGGAAGTTATCAGTGTGGGGGGCATCCCAGCCTCTTTCATTTTTGAAGGAATCACACCTTAATCCTTCCGCAAAATGTTCCACGGTGTTCAGTAACAGCGCCACACCTGCCGAATTGCTGCGAACGGCGACGAATCGATAATTAATGGGCATCATCACTACGGGCCATACAGCTGCGCTATTTTCTTTAGTTCGCACTCTACGTAACCATGTTGGTGGTTCAAAGTCCAACAATTTAATAGCCACTTCAGTAGGTCGATTAAACTGACCATAAAATGGAAGAAGCGCGCGATGAATTTTCTTAACAGAGCACGCATTTTAATAATAAAATTCAATAATTTGCCAGCGTTGTTTGTTTGGAAGACTTTTACACCTTTAGATGTAGTGGACATTCAGCTCTCTCAGCCAGCTCCTTCCACTGTTCAAAAGATGATACATTTTTTCAAGAGCGTTTATTGCCACAATCCTAGGTACTCGTGTAACGTTAATTTTTAGATCTTTAAGGATATAATTGATGTGTAGCTTTACACGTGGCGTAATTGTTAGTGTGTAGGACTTCCATGTCAGAGGTCTTGGGTTCAACGGGTACTGCCTCTTGCGTATTCATGAAAAGAGCTTTCTCAAATTAGCCGTTCGGATTCAGTTTAAAACTGCAGATTTCAGAAAAAACCCAACACCTGATCCACAAAGTAATTTCATTGGTATTCCAATACCTGAGTAGAATTGATCTTGCTGTTGATTCAAAGATTTGGTAATTTTCTTGTAAGCTTATATTTTTGTTTTGCATCCTTGTTTTTCAGGTTGAGTTTTTAGCTGCTTTCAAGTTTTTAAGTTTTTCTTCTTGGGGATAATGTAAGGCCAAGATTGGTACTTACTCCACTATGTCAACTGTTTTTTCTTTCATACCTCCACTTTTGATTCTTGTGGTCCTGTCTCTTTTCTCTATACCAAAGACCATTATTTGAGATTTACTCCGAGTATCTTCGAGTTTCGTGATCATCATCTGGAGCTGCATTGGTGTATCCGAAAAAAGGAAAATGGCATCTGCATCTGCATACATAAGAACATTTATTCTGAAAGTACGGATTTCAATTCCTCTATTCAAAAATGAAGCTTTATCATTCAAGAACAAGGAGGTCTAAGCCCTTTAAATGTAGTATACGTTTCTGATATACGGTTACCATTCCAGAATTTTGTTACACAGTTTTTATACAATCTTTTTAGCGTTTTTCACATTTTGGTATATTATTCCCAAAGCAGATAGTTTTCAAAACATTAAACCTCGATCTACGGTATCGAATGCGTCTTCAAAATTTACAAAGTTGGCATACATGTTTGAATCTTGTGATCGGTTTATATCAATCAATTCATAGTACTAAGGTTTTTGGTCCACAGTAAAGTCAACATCATTATCATTATTATCAACCTAGACGTCAGTCGCTTGAACAGGATACTTCCAAACACCTTCTTAACAATATTTCGCAGTGAAATTCCTCTATATTTTGCAGCCACTTTTCGGTCTTCTTTTTTTGAAAAATGGTAGTATAACAGCTGCTTCGAAACTTGACAAGATATAATATCATCCTCATACAGATTGTTGTAAAGTTGCAGAAGATAATTGGCGAAGTCTTTAATTAATGTTTTTGACTGCTTTCCAAAATTGTTTTTACATAAATTGGTGAGAAACATTAAAAGAATTCAAAATATTGAGTTTAATATATCTCCAAGAATGGATATGCTAAAATGTCACCAAAATCATAAAAGAGTTCAAGTCCTTCAAAGTTCTTTAAAATCATCATTTAAGGAGTGTACCCCTAAAATCCAACTCTGTGTTTTGTATTTCAGACAACCATCAGAATCATAGTTGAAGACGTTCATGATGATGAAGGACATTCTGTCCTACAGGGCGAAATTTTCCCAAATGTTCCCCCTCGTCTCACTCTTTATAGTCTCTGTTTAGTATTTTTACGACTGGATTGGGGGTATTCCGGTGGGTCAGGGTCCTTTTAGATTTTCAGGATATAATATTTCTTCTGACAAATAAAAAACAAAAAAACAATGCACCCTTGATGCTATCTCTAAAATATGCTGTGACCGATGACGACGACAAGGACGACGTTTAGATGTACATATTTTTATGTTTATATAAAATACAACAACAACAAAAATGAAACTCCAGTCCACAATGTGATGGAGAGGAGAGATGATGATAAGTCTGTTTATAGTCGAGCAGACAAATTGTGAGATATGGATAATTGAAATCTCTCCAAAGGCGCGAGGGATGTCAATGAGCAAAAGCTGCTACTCTCCTTTAATATATAAACATAGGATAGGAGTCATGCGAGATTCAAGGAGATGGGTTGTTGTGATATAGTTTTTTGTATCCTTTTTTGTTGCTGTTGTTGTTAGTATAGTGTGGTTTCGTTTAGTAATATCTATAGTAACGATGTGAAATGGACTCTGGTGTAATCCTTATGACTATGTCTTCTATTTTGTGAAAATGTCCATAAAATTTGAATATTTTCCGTTTTTTGGTTTCGAGGCTGATGAGATAAGGATATTTAGGAGAGGAAGAAAAAGAGGGCCATCATCCATATAGCCCTCTGGCTTATGTGCGTTGATGCTTAAGCAAAAAGGACAGAGTGGAGAATTTCGGCAATGAAATGTTTACTTCATGATTTTAGCACTTCATTATCCTTATCATATAGATAGTTTATTTGTGTTGTTAAGCTTCTTTGACACATCAGACAAAAAGTTATCTGAACATTTATATAATCTAAGTTACTTTGCCTTGGGGCATGGTTTTTAGTCAATTTGTTGGTATACAAGTTATTCTAATCGATTAAGGTCAAGGAATCATGTTGGAACTTCCTGGAATAACTTGGTCGTTCTCTAAAAACTGTAAACAGTTGATTTATAACCCGTCTAAGGTAAAAAAAACTGTATATAAATTAATCTGCCATCTGATCCCATCCAACATTATATCTGCTCATGACCAAACTATCCCAATAACACTTTAAACACCCACCACAAGTAATTATAAATATTCGAAAACATTTATGGCCCATTAGAAGTTGTAAGATTTAATTTTCCTATTTCTCTTGCCCTGGCTGCTGGGGTAAAGGATAGAGGATAGGTGTGTAGCTCCATAGCAACCGCAAAGAGCTCGCTCCCTAATGCACACAGGACCAAGAGACAAACAAAATAAAAAAAAACAACAATCAGGGGAAGAGAGGGCTTATTACCATCATCTAAAATACCCACCGACGATGCTACCACAAAGTCATTAAAACCAAAGACACATCGCAGTCGTTGTTGTTGTTGTTATTGCTGGTTGGTTGTTTGGTTGTCGCCACCACTATACCGCACCGTTCGTCGTCAATTATTAACGCCTAATGAACATTTTGGTCCTTTTAGAATAATCGCTTGGCTTGGTCCTTTGGAACGTTTAGCTTAATTTATTCTTACTCATCCCGTTGAACGAAGACGTGCCTCAGCTACAGCCATTGCCATTGCTACTGCTACACCAGCTGTACCTATGTACAGAAACCCCTTTTTCTATCTCGAAAAGCTGTGTAGGTTTGGTAGATTTATATTTGGCCCTGTCTAGGTTACCGCCGCCGCCGCCGATGCCGCTACCGTGCATGCCGCGTCATCGTGCCGGTGTTGTTGGGCATGTCCCCGTTTCTTTTGGTTTATTGTACATTCATTAAACGGTTGCATTCATTAAAGTTGGCTGACGCCATATTTAAAGCTTTTTTTAAATTTATTTCCTGTCGTCCATGTGCGACCATGCGACGATGTCGGTGGAGTGGGTCATTATTACCGCACAAATGACAAATAGTGGTATAATGTCGGGCAATCATTTTCAGTGGTTGTTTTCAAAAAAAAATTATGTTGGAATGCGTTAGACGTACTTTCTTGCAAAATAATGTAATTTTATACTTGAAGAAAAAGCTTTAATTTGCATGTCTAGTCATTTTACTTTCTTTCTCAAGGTGGCGCTACAGTTCTTTGTAAACTAGGGCCTCTCCCAACAAACTTTTCCTCTTAGCTCGGTACCTAGCTGGATAACTCCAGTTTCGCGCTCCAAGTTAGGTGAGGTCACTTTCCACGGTCTTCCTTTACTGCCTCTACTGCGCTGTACTGTGGATTTGAAGACTTTCCGGGCAGGAGAATTGGTTTCAATGCGCTCTACGTGACCCAGCCGTCTTAATATTTGGACTATTACCCTTCTGTCTAAGTCTACGTCGCTGTACAGCCCGCCCAACTAGTCGGTTCATCTTCTACTCCACTCACCTTCTGTGCATACGGGACCGTTGAAATAACGAAGAACTTGTCTCTCGAAACGACCCAAGATGCTTTTATCCGCTTTTGTCATAGTTCACGCTTCTGTACCGTACAGCAGGAAGAAATGATGTGGGTCTTTGGACACTTTGGTCCCTCGAGAGAGGGCTTTGCTACTCAAGAAAGAGATATTCTTCGTTTGATCTTAGCGTTGTTTTCTACGTTTATAGAAGAGCCTAGTTAGACGAAGTCTTTAACTACCTCAAAGTTACGCCTGTCGATGGGTCCGTTATGATGGAGACGTTGATGTTGTAAGTCCTTTTTTGATGACAGCCTGTACTTTGTTTTGCCCCCATTAACCGTTAAACCAATTTTTGCCGCATCTGCCTCAATACTCACAAAACTCCCTTCAACATCACGCTGAGATCTTTCGATTACGTCAATTTCATCAGCATTCAGTAATTGGACCGATTATTAAAAGATAGTACATCTAGTCTGTTAAGTTGTTTCCAAACTTTATGGAGCAGCGTGAATTCTCCATGGTCATCCTGCACAAACGGACGAGTTTGGCAGGGATGCCAAACTAGACATATCTCTATACAGCTCGTCCCTGTAGATGCTGTCATATGCGGCCTTAAAATCGATGAAAAGATAGTGGGTGTCGATTTGGTGTTCTTGGGTTATTTCCATGATCTGCCGTTATGTGAATATTTGATCGGCTGTATGGAGTTTCCTAGTCTAAAACCAAAGGACCTATCACGTTGTTGACTATGGGCTTTAGACATTCACTTATTACGGCATAGAAGATTTTGTAAGCGATGATGATAAGTAGACTAATGCCTCTTTAGTTAAGAGAGTTTAGAGGGTCTCCTTTTTACAGAATCTGTCAAACAATACTGAGGTTTCCTTCATCGGGCATGCTTTCTTTAAACCATATCTTACAGATGAGTTGCTAACCAAATTATCTCCAGCTGCTTTGAATAGCTCGGCATTCAAGCCATTTGCTCCAACGACTTTGTTTGACTTCAGCCTAGATATGGCAATCTTTACCTCGTCTAAATCAGGAGGACGGGAATGTTTTTTTTTCATCGTCTTTGTTGAATGGATCATCCTGCCCTACAGCGGAATTCAGTTCGTCGTCGCCGTTATACAATCTGCAGAAGTAGTCCTTCCATATCCTGAACATTGACTGCTGTCCCACTATGATGTTTCCACTTTCGTCTTTGCAGCCTTCGGTTCTGTCTTCTATAGTTAAGTGCTATTTTTTAATAATGAGATAGTTTTTTCCAATCTGTTCCATTTAGAATTTCAATGAGTTCCTCTTGTTCCATTTAACTTTTCTTCCATATTTGTCGCCGAATTTCTGCTACTAGAATCGGGCACCTTGCGATGAAATGCAGTACGTTTTCTCTTTCGCTGGTGTTGCATAAGGAGCAGCTAGTAATAGGTCATTACGATGTGGAATGAAATTGAGAGGCAAAAGTTCACCTCTAGCCCTGAAAATTAATGATATTATTTCAATGTTATGGGTGTCCTTGAAGTAGTTGGATTCTCCTATATTGTGCTGAAGTAGGGGGTAGAATTCCCTATGTAGTGAACTAGTAGCTTCCTTTATACTTTTCTGTTAAGATATGGCTTCCATTCTTGTAAATTATCTAAAGTTAGGTTGAAAGATGTTCAAATGGTAGACAAGTGCATTCAAGAGGACACAAGCGTCCACAGGTTTATCTCAAAACCCACCTCTGTCTATCAACTCCTACTCTCACCTCCCCGTGGTGAACATCGGGTGCCTAGCACCTCAACTGGAGATTGGATTCCAACCCCAGTGGAAAGTTGTTGGGGGCAGCCAACGAGAGAGGGGGGGAGAGGTGTTTTCACTAAGGCACCAGGCGGAAGCGGAGGAATTCTCGAGATGGAATCAACGGGGGCGTCTACAGTTCCAGTAGGGTTGAACTACTTAGTGAACACCTTATAGGGCTTCTTCGACTTATTCGGAGCTAAGGCCTGTAAGGAATACGTGGAATGTTAGGTCCCTTAACAGACCACGTGCAGCCGAACAATAAGCGGAAGCCCTAAACTGCTGCAAGGCAGATATTACAGCCATCCAAGAAGTGCGATGGGATGGACCGGGAAAACGCAAACTAAAAGACTGCGATATCTACTACGGCGACTGCTACCGAGAACAAAGACAGCGTCTATTTGGGTGTGGATTTGTTGTTGGAACGAGGCTCAGGCAAAAGTATTGAGTTTCAACAGTGTAAGCGAGCGCATCACGACAATCCGCATCAAGGCTAAATTCGCCAACATAAGCCGACAACGGATTCAGGCTGGTCGTTTTCGCTGCGTGGCGAGACGTTCTCGTAGCTAGTACGCAGTTCACGCATCTTAATATCCACAAGGGGACATGGAAATCTCCTGATCAATCAACCGTCAACCAGATTGACCACATTGCGATCGACGCACGACACTTATCCAGTATCAAGGATATCCGAACATTCCGAGAGGCCAACATTGACTCGGACCACTACCTCGTTGTAACCAAGGTACGGCTACGGATATCCCGATCCAAGCCAAAACAAGGAAGTACTGTGAGAAGATTCGACGTTAGACGGCTACAATCACAAGAGACTGCCATGTCCTTTTCCGATGGAGTCTCTAATAACCTTTTAAGGAGTCCTATGCTTCCTGCATTAAACATTGAAAACCAGTGGGAACATTGCCTTGCAGCCATCAGAGATGCCAACTCTGAAGTGCTAGGTTTCACACGGCCACCACAGCGAAACCCCTGGTTTGACGACGAATGCATACGAGGCATACAAAACGGACTAGAGCTGCTCGCGAGCTCTACGAGCAGAAGAGGAGAGAGGAACACCGGCTTCTTAGATGGAAAAAAAGAGAGCATGAGAAGCGCGCGATCGAGGATATAGAGGGATGTCACAACAAGAATGAGGTTCGTAAATTTTACCAAAAGGTAAAAAAAACCTCCCAAGGGTACCAGCCACCGAAACCTGTAAAGACGATCAAGGGAACATGCTGAGAATATGAAAAGATCACTTCTTCAAATTATATAACGGCGATGACGAACCGAATTCCGCTGTAAGGGAAATAGAACCACTCAACCTCGGCGACGTAGATCAACAATTTCGCCTACCCGACCTTGACGAAGTGAAGATAGCTATATCTAAACTTAAGTCAAACAAAGCTGCTGGAGCTGACGGCATCGCTGCCGAACTAT
>NC_079147.1:30402099-30549156 GCF_945859685.1 Eupeodes corollae
AAAAGAAATATTACCAGAAGGTGAATTGTAAGAACTTGCCTGTCTTCGGTCCATAGATGCTTGTTAGGGAAGAGAAAAGTCGGTGTCGTTATCTCTTCTTGCATTACATCTTAACTGGTTCTGATGGCGTTACTCTACCTGTTACTCCCTTTTTCGTTTAAGATATTGTCAAAGATATACGGATTGACCCGTACGAAACTTCGGTTGATTTGGCTCAATAGATTTTTTTTTGTTCAGTAATCATAGCAGAGAGTCAAGTTGGATGTGGACGACCGTGAAGTTTTTCTGCTGGAGATATTCCCATTTCGTCCGGAGTGGTACGAAAAGTGGCCTGTCGTATCTCCAGTAATAATTTTTAGAAAAGCCGTTTTGAAAGTTCTTACCATCCTTTCGGCCAACCCGTTGGACTCGGGGTTGAATGGAGCTGAGGTCATGTGCCGAATTGAATGACCTTGACAGAATTGCTGAAACTCTTTAGAGCTAAATTGTGTGCCATTGTCGGACACGATGACTTTTGGTAAGCCCTCTAAGGCGAATATGGAACGTAAAGCGTGAATGGTTGCCTGGGAAGTTGTTGAAGACATTCGAATGACAAATGGAAAATTCGAATTCGAATCTACCACAATTACCCACATAGAGTTTTGAAAATGGACAGTAAAATCTATGTGAATGCGTTCCCAAACGTTCTCTGATGTCGTCCAACTGGAATACTCCTTTGGTGAGCTGTTTGCATTCGATTAACAAGCAATGCACTTATCTTACCTCCCAATGACCTTGATGAAGAAGTGTTAGCACTTTAGGTTGCAGTGCAGAAGGTATAACCACCCTTGGACTTTGGCTTTGAAAGAGAAGAATGTTAGTAGAAACACTTAGACAAAGCCTTCGACCAAAATAAGGAAAGCAGCATTGAGAGAAATTTTTAACACTCAAAAACAGTAGATGGAAAAAATTTTGAGCAATAACCAAGCTTCATTGGAGCCTTTGATGATTAATTGCCCATCCAGTAGTAAACCCACAATACCCCAGTTCCATTCATCTGACCAAGAAAAAGAATGTCGGGAAAGTTATCTTCTTAAACTCCAACTGGACTTTGCTGCAAATTCTTTGGAAGATGACAACTTAAAAAAGGCACACTTTTTATGAACATGTGGGACCCCAACCAACGACTTGCTCAGAAAGTTGGTAGGAACAGATGATGTAAGTAGACTCACATTCAAAGACCTTTCTGCGAAACTAACAAAACATTTTGAATCCAAACTGCACGTGCTTTTTTGAGATGTAAATTCTTGAAATAAAAAATGCTCCCTGGTCAAACATATGCAGAATGGATTGCCGATTTAAGAGGTCTTGAATAATAATAGAATTTGCGATAATATGATAAGAGACATGATCGTCTTTTATACACCTCACGACGCTGTTCGTATTTTTGCTACGCAGAAGAGGAACCCATCATTGGAAGAAATAGAGGAACTTACCACAGCTCACGAATCAACAGAACGAGCTACAAATATTCTAAAAGGAAGCAGTACTTCCAATCTATCAACGCCTGCAGAAGTTAATCTCATTAAAGGCTCCAATTATTATAATAAATCCACAAGTAAGTCTTATGATAATAATTTTAGCGTTAGAAAACCGTGCCCAAATTATTTCGCTCAAAATTGCAGAGATCAGTGCAAGCGCATTGATTCAATTTCCGATTTTTGTCAACGACGACGTGGTCACATGCGTAGTGTTTGTTTATCTGCAAAACAGGCAGAAGTTCCCCACTAATCGAAAGCACAACCGCGTTATTATTCTTATCAGCCAAAAAACCGCAAGTTTCGTTCAGGAAGCACGGTTGCTAGTCGACGTCACGGTAGTCGATCAAATCAGAGTAACCAACAACAAAAGCAGACAGAATCTACACACTCTATCAACGAAATAGATGACATGATGTTGGAGTTGAAATGGTTTCCTCTTCGCAATTCGGGACCGATTTCAATAAAAACAAAATATTGGTGTCGCTTCGTATTAATCAGTGCCCTTTGAATTTTCAACTAGACACCGGTGCCACCTGCTCACTCATTGGTCTTGATGGCTATTACAGACTTGGCAGCCCTCATTGTAAGCCTTCGTCACGATCACTTAAAGCTTATGGAAATATTTCTATGCCGATTAAAGGTGTTCTTGACGTAAGCCGCAAACATAATTAGTATGGAGAGGTTTCAAGAATTTGGTTTACATATTCAATGTGCAAATTCTGATTCAGTTTCGCAAATTGAATATGATTCTAAGGACCAGCTTTTGACGGATGCAATGTCACTCTGCAAACAATATGAATCTGTTTTCAGATCGGAATTAGGTTGCAGTAAGGTTTATGAAGCACATCTAACATTGAATTCTAATTGCCAACCCAAATACTTCAAATACCGTCCGGTGCCGTTTGCTCAAAAAAAAGCTGTCCATCTGGAGCTAGAACGTTTGCAAAAGTTGGACATTCTACGTCCCAACGAATCAAACCAATGGGCCGCGCCCATTGATGTGGTAAAAAAGCAAAATGGGACCTTACGCATATTGGGAGATTTCAAGATAACATCAAACCACTCTTAGACATAGATCGGCATCCAGTGCCACGCATAGAAGAACTTTTTCAGAAATTTGCAAGGAGGGCTATACTTCACGAAAATTGATTTGTCCGATGCCTATCCCCAGAAAAAAAAAGTCTGTGTAATTGGTACCGAATTCGGAATGTTTGAGTATCAAAGGTTACCTTTTGGCACTTCCAGCTCATCAGGTATCTTTCAGCGATATATGGACTACCAATTTGGATTTTGGGTCTCATACTAAGACGATGTTATCGTGTCTGGACGTCCAAATGAAGAGCATTTGGTTGGAGGTTGTCCTCAAGTTATTTCTGGAACGATTAGAAAATCATGGTTTGCGATGTCGACTAGCAAAATGTCAGTTTGTGTAGACTGAGGTTGAATACCTTGGTGATATAATTGATACAACAGGCGTTCGTCCATCGGAAACCCGAATCAAAGCTATCATAAATTTGCCTGAGCTAAAGAATCTGGAAGCTTTTATTAGTAAGATAAACTATTACAACAAATTTGTAGATAATTTTGCCCAAATAACTGCACAGCTCAACAAACTAAGAGCTAAAGAGGAAGATTTTAAGTGAGGAAAGGAGCAACAATATTCTTTCAAGGTTTTTAAAGAAAGGTAAACACATTTTTAAGATGATCTACCTATCACTTTGGCTACCGATTCTTCTTCGCATGTCATTGGGGCAGTCACTTCACACATTTATCTGGATGGTTCAGAGCAACCAATCGCGTTTGCCTTAAAAACATTGGATGCCTCTCAAAAAGGTTATAGTAAGATCGAAAAGGAGTCTCTATCGATAATATTCGGCGTGACTAAAGTTCAACAATATTTATATGCTTGTCAGTTTGAGCTCATAGCGGATCACCAGCCGTTAGTCACTATTTTCAACCCTAGTAAAAAATTTCCGCATATGACTATACAAAGGCTACAATGCTGGGCAATTTTTGTTAATGAGGTACACCATTCGCTATCGTCCAACAAAAAAGCATGGAAATGCTGAATCCTTGCACGATTACCTGCAGGCCTTGATGAGGAATTTGATAAGTCGGAAGAATCGTGCCACCAATATTTCAGTCTTGGAAGATTTTCCAATCAACTCTTGTCATCGCAAAATTTTCAAAAAATGATCCCACTTGATATGTTTTTAGAAATATTTTGTAGGGTTAATAAATTCAAGAACTTTATTTAATTCAACGACTTAAAGTAGTTTGCATTCATAATCGAACCAGTATAGCTCCAGTCTTTGCCACTGCTGCCTTAGATGGAGTTGTCTCCTACACCCAGCATACTGTCCCTAGGAATTACTCTCCCCCTATTGATCATATTGAGAGCGAGGGGTATTCTTGTTGCGTAGGGCAACCGTTTTGGAACCTGATCGGCGTTATCAATTCGATTTTGTAAGGCAATCCTCCATCGAAACACCATACCAACAAGATAGTTATCCGGGTCGACATTGGCACTTTGATACGTTGGTACCGTCTTTAGGTTTGAGTATTAGCGACGGTATATCAACGCTTGGTAAATCTAGTTACGAGTGGCTCAATCACGTGATACCCAATTGTATTTTTAAATTCCTTTACGCGGAAACCTGGAACTCGAAACGAAGAAGTTTTTCGATGCTGCCAATTCTAAGACTCTAAGTCCGTTGTCATTAGTGTTCTTATCTACTGGTATCTGAGAAATGCCTGAACATGGGCTCCTGACCTATTTTGGCATTCAAATCAAATAATTTACAATTCGTCGGAAAAAAAAGAATTCTTTAAATATCCTATCAAAATTAATTATTCTCAAATCAATTTTTTTCTAATGATGTGATGATTATTTATTTAAATCAATCATCACGGAATAATTACAAACAAAATTAGTATCAGAGAAACAATAAAATTTAATGAAATTCAATAGCTGCTATAAAGTCTGAATTTTAAATAATTTTTCTCCTCTAAACTCAAAGGCAAAAGTGTTTTGCTGTATTGAATTGAAACCCTTAAAGTCATGTTATTCTCGGGGAAAGTAGTTTTTCATTGAAATTTGTTTGCTTGTTGCTCTTGCCAAAACATTCGGTATTCAAAAAATTGAAAAGAAAAACAACTTAATGGATTGTCTTCAAGCTCTTCTAAATAGTGAACTAAATTTTAATAAAAGATTCATCAACACTTATGGAGTATTTTATCATGAAAAGGAGTCAAATAAAAATAAAATAATTTTCGGTGATATGATCAATATTCTCTTGGCAAATATTTCCAGCTCAGGTCAGGTGAATCTTTCTCAAAAGCCATCAGTTGAATTCAAAACTCACACCAAGATTCTTTTCGTCAGCTCTTCAAATTTCTTTAAGTAAATTAAAAGATTTGAGCATTTTTTCCTTAATAAAATAAAATACTTTTAGGAATTTAGTTAAACGCATCAGAAGAAGTATCACCTATGAAAATTCTGGATTATACCAAAGGTACTTTGTTGTGCTACCTAATTTCGAATACAACAAGAAGTCTATCATCAGGCATATTCTCTATCTATGTCTCGAAAATCTGATAGCCAATGTTAACGTACTGGTTGAGAACGTGCACGGAGTCGTGAAGGTTTACACTTATTTTCCCTTCACTAGAAATAGTTGCAGAAGTAGCACACCAGTAATTTATAATCGGTTTCAAAATGGCCAACTTGTATCGAATAAATTGGTCTTTCCCAAAAAAACTGACAACCTATGGCAGTGCACTGTAAGGGTTATAGTATTTGAAGACTACCCTTACATCCATTTTGATGAAAATAACGTTAGTGGCGTAGAAATATATCTCCTGAAAACGCTTGCCCGTGTTATGAACTTTTCATTGACATTTGTGATTTCACAAAAGTCAAGAGGTGACATTTTTAATAATGGAACAGTCACAGGTGGATTTGAAATGGTAAGGCCTTCGCCACCCGTCCCCTAAAAGACCACAACTAACCGATATATTGTATATTTTAGTTAAATTCGGGCCAAGGTGATTTAATTCTTTGTGGAAGCTTTTGTACACAACAAAGGCAGCAATATTTTGCCAGCACCATACAATACATGACATCAAAGATGGACGTTATCTTAAGACCACCAAGATCCTACAATACCTTGGAACTTCTGCTGATACCATTTGAGACCTTAACCTGGGCGATCATTGGGATGTTTGTTCTTGGCAAATGGGTCTGCCAGATTCTTTTGCGGAAGCTTCTTCGAGGCGAGGGATTCATTTCTCAGGGATACGCTGTGAGGATTCAGTTGGTGTTTTGGCTGTTTGGTACCTTTATGCTGCGCAGTTTATACGAGGGTTCAATTTTCAAATTTTTCCATAAAAGACCCTCCAAAGACTTGCCCGAAAATCTGGAAGAAATGCTAGCTGACAATTATTTCTTTATAACCCACTATAAATATAGATCAGTTGTGGGACCAGAATTATTGAACAATACCGAAAGATTGTTGCCGACCAAAGGCAATTGGTCGCATGTTTTTGGGATATTTGAGAACTTTCCCAGTGATAAAGTTGCTCTTATCGTTCAAGCGTTTGAGGTTCCTTTCAAACAATTAGAACACGCATTAGAACTGAAAATAGCCGAGTTTCCAATTGTGCATATTAGTTACTGCGGGTATTTGAGGAAGTTTTCATTTCTAACCGATGAAATCAATAAGCATTTGCATCGTTTGATTAGCTGTGGGGAAATTGGCAGTTTGTTTAAAGTTCACATGTTAGATACGAATGGAATGGAAAATCCTGTTAATTTTCTGACAATGCATCAGCTTCATGGAGTATTTCGAAAACTTCATCGATTGCAGTTTTCTTGTATTGTCATTTTTTTGTTGGAATTTATTTCGAAATGGTGCAGGGTATTGCGGAGAGGTTTTGATATTTTTCATTAGATCGTTTTAAAACAGTAATTTAAAAAATAAAGATCATCTTTGGATAAAAACTAAAAATACTACCGTGCGCTAACTTTGTAAGAACTAGAGACCTATCTGAACCAATTTTCGTCGCAGTCATCTTAATGGTAGGGTATTAAGAACAAAATATTAGAAGCATAAGAAACTCAAAAAATCTGTCCATTTTTAGTGTAAAAATACATTTATTAGTTCGCGAAGAGATAAGGAAGCAGTTATGTTCAAACAAATTAGTTCCCTTTTGAACTCAAAACCGTAATAGCCGGATTGGATCTTAAGTTCTATTGCATTTAAATAAGTTTTACCTTTGAGTCAACGTTATTGCAAACATAATCAATATAAATAAAATTAAAAATACTAATATCACCAATTTTGACATTATAAGTCAAAAAATTACTAAACAAAGCACTAAATACTCGTAGATGCCTTGAATTGTTATAAGGCTCACAACTCTAAAAATAAAAATCACTTTCATTAGAAATAATTGTTTCAATAGTTTTTTAGAGGAGCGATTGGTTAGTTTTGGTTTTGTGATGTGCGCAGGAAAAAATCTTTTATTTACTGAAGCAAAATGAATCCTTGAGCCGAAAGTCCGCTAGGAATTTTCAAAATTGTTAGAAAGGACCTAAATTTTGATATATTGCTTCAGAATGAACTGATTTTAAATCAAATTTTCTAAAAAAAAACACATTTAAACCTTTAATATCTGTAAGACTTCTTTTGGATAGTGATTTTCATGAGTAATCAAACACTATAAGCATATTGCATTAAGATACGATGTTTTTGTAAGGGTTTGTGGTAGAAGTTAACCCGTTTCTCCACAGCTCAAAAACACACTTTTTACTTATTTTTTCATAAATTGCAAGCGGGTGAAGCATCTATGTCAAAAAACTACGCTCCTAAATATTAATGATTTTGAAGAACTAGAAGGCACTACTATAGTTAAACTCTTACAAAGAAATCATGTGTTTATTTGTCCGGTTTTGAAAAATTTAACAATATTATGAATCACATGGCCAATAAAAGTGTTTTTTAATGGAGGATTTTAATGCTAGAATAGGTAGCATGCAAATGCACACCACGCAACCTACAAGCAATACTTCTATTTCAACAACCAACCGACTGTTTGAAAATATTTAAGCAAAACCTTTAAGTCTGGCCCGTAATTCGAAAGATTTTTGGAATTTAGCGAAATAAATGGATCCAACTTTGTAATTGGTACAAATATGTCTGCAAATCATCTTTCATCCCACTTTAAAAATCTGCTCTCAAATTAATGAGCTCTTGACTCTGTGAACAGAAATGCAATAAATACTGAAAAATACAAGATCATGGTATTTACAAGATCTTCCCACAGTTTGGTTAAAGAAGGTTGGTTCTTGAATGACCATCGTCTTGAAATCACTAAAGATTACAATTATTTAGGCGTGAATTTGAACAAAACGATGGATTTCAAAAATCATCTTATTAAAAAGGGGAAGTCTTCGCAAAGCTTGCTTAATATGAAATGGAGGAATATTTTCTCAAACTAATAAGTATTGCTGTATTCGAATGTGTTGTTTTTGTTTTTTTCTTCGTTTGGGGAACGGATGAATTTGAAGCAGTAGAAAAACTCCAAGGAAAATTCATAAAAAAACTGGAGGAATTGACTGTGAGATTATTTCATTCTATACAAAATAAACACCTTCTAAAAATAAGTAAAAATTGGTTAACAAAATAAAAAATACAATTATATTACTTTAAAATAAATACAAACAACGAATTCGAAACCCAACTGGAAGTAAAACACCAAGTATGTCTCAATACCAAAGACAACCATAATTAAGCTGACAGAACAACAAGATCAAATGCTGGAGGGATACTCGTATATCACTTGTCTTGGAAAGAGCCTGGAAAGTTTATAGTGATGGAATGATTAGACCGAAATTGCTTACAATAAAAATTATTATTTTTTCTGTCAAAGACTGTCAAGGTAAATGGACCACGCTCCGAAGCTCTTTTTGGGTGTTATTAGGTTTCGAACTTTAATCCTCCCAGAAGCATAAGGTTTCATTCGGCAAGGATATAGCCGAGCACTTAGCTGGGATTAAAATATAAGTTTGAGTTTATTTTATTGATTACTAACTCCCCATAGGAAGTTATTGCAATCCTTTCGATTTGTTTAACTTAAAATTTTTACATTTCTTAACGTTTCAAGGCCGGTAGAATATAAATAAGAGACTTTTTGAGAGATGTCTGTGCTTGTGTGCAAGTACGTTAGTTCCGTACTCTCGTGAAATAATAAACAAAAGAAGATGCAGAAAGGACTTTCAAAAAAAATTAGTAGGTGTATTTTTTTCCTTAGCAATTTAAAATAAGGTGAAATTTTGGTTAACCAGAAATATCTCACAAACCAATACCAATAATAAAACTTTGGAAAAAAATGATTTTCAACTAAAATGTCTTTCAAAGATTAAATATATTGGTTTTAAACTAATTTAATTTTGTAGAAAAGATTGTGTTTGACATTCAGTACATTTTTTATACGAATTGGAATATTAAAATCTACAAAAAAAAGAACGTAAAATTGCTTAAAATTAATGTTCGTTTCACGATATTTTGTAAATAAATGAAAGAATTGGTTTCCAAATAATTTCATTCTGTCCTTAATTTTCCTACAAACATCCACTCTGTCTTGCTTATTAAAGAAATAAAAACTTTCAAAAATGCTACTAAAATTGGTAAAAATTAAATGCGAAATATTGTTGGTAAATTTAAGTTTATTTTTTAGAAAAATCAGCTTACAACTTTTTTAACAAAAGACGAAATTCTATTTCTACAAAGACAACAAAAAACTGATAAGAATTGGTTTTCGATTCAAATAAAGAAAGGTATGCACTTCTCCAGTATACAGGATATCCCAACATTCCGAGAGGCCAACATTGACTCGGACCACTACCTCGTTGTAGCCAAGGTAGGGCTACGGATATCCGGATTCAAACCTAAACAAGGAAGTAGAAGATTCGACGTTAGACGGCTACAATCGCAAGAGACTGCCATGTCCTTTTCCGATCGAGTCTCTAATAACCTCTTAAGGAGTCCTATGCTGACTGCATTAAGCATTGAAAACCAGTGGCAACATTGCCTTGCAGCCATCAGAGATGCCGCCTCTGAAGTGCTGAATATTGCTATATCTAAACTTAATCCAAACAAAGCTGCTGGAGCTAACGGCATCGCTGCCGAAAGCAGCAGGCGATGGATTGGTAGGGAGCATGCACCAACTCATCAGCAAAATATGGTCGGAAGAAAGCATGCCTGATGAATGGAATCTCAGCATAGTGTGTCCAATATATAAAAAAGGAGACCCTGGAAATTGCGCCTACTACAAAGTCATAAGTCTCCTTAACATTGCATAAAAGATCCTTTTTGCCGTATTATGTGAACGTCTGAAGCCATTCGTCAGCAACGTGATTGGTCCTTGTCAGTATGGCTTCAGACCAGGAAAGTCCACTATCGACCAAATTTTCACACTACGGCAGATCTTGGAAAAAACCCAGGAGCTTCAAATCGATACCCACCATCACTTTATCGATTTTAAAGCCGCGTATGACAGTATCTATAGGGAAGAGCTCTACCGAGCAATGTCTAGTTTTGGCATCACTGTCAAACTTATCCGTTTGTGCAGAATGACGATGGAGAATTCACGCTGCTCTATCAAGGTTGGTAAAGATCTTACCGATGCATTTGATGTCAAAAAAGAGGCTGGGATGCGACCCACACTGATAACTTCCCATCCCGTCTGTCGATTTGTCTTGCTTAAAAGTTTGTCTTTATGTACTCGTATCAATTTTTACCAAAGTTGGGTACTCTTTTTGTAGATTTTATTTTTTATATGAAAAAACGGACTGTTGGATTTTTATATAAAAATTACTGAATATCGAAAACAATATTTTCTGTGAAATAAAATAAATTTCAAGCCAATATTTTTAAGTTTTGAAAAGCTATTTGAGTCGAAAGTAAATTTTTACGAAGTTTTAGTATTGTTTTTTTTTTAGTTTTATTTTTTGTAACAAAAACTGTCAATTCGATATTTTTTAAATTTTACCAACAATATTTCTTATGAGATAAAATTACTTTAAAGCCAATACTTAAAATTTTTAAAGAGATATTTGAGTCAAAAATCAATTTTTACCAACTTTTATACATTTTTTTTAGGTTTTTATTTTTGTAAAAAAAATGTCAATTCGATTTTTTTCAAACTTCAATTGAATGTTGACAGCAAGATTTTTTGAAAGATAAAAGTAAATTAAAGCCAATATCTCAAAGTTTTGAAAAGATATTTGAGTCGAAAATCAATTTTTACCAACTTTTATATTTTTTTTTAGGTTTTTATTTTTTGTAAAAAAAACTGTCACTTCGATTTTTTTCAAACTTTAACTGAATGTTGACAACAATATTTTTTGAAAGATAAAAGTAAATAAAAGCCAATATTTCTAAGTTTTGAAAAGATATTTGAGTCGAAAATTAATTTTTACCAACTTTTATAATTTTTTTTTAGGTTTTTATTTTTTGTAAAAAAAACAGTCAATTTGATTTTTTCAAAATTTTTCAGAATGTTGAAAACAATATTTCTTATAAGAAAAAATAAGTTTGAAGCCTAAATTTAATGTTTTTGAAAAGATATTTGAATCGATATTCAATTTTTACGAACTTTGAGTAATGTTTTTTTTAGATTTTTATTTTTTATAACAAAAACTGTCAATTAGATTTTTCTCAAAATTTTATCAGATGTCAAAAACATTATTCTTCGTTGCACAAAATTGTTTTAGAGATAAAATCATATTTCAGTCGTAAGATTTTGGAGGTGACAAATTTTTTTTTTCAGTTTTATTGATTTAAAAAAAAAAAACCGTTATATTGATTTTTTTCAAAAAATATACCTGTTTGGTATCACGATACAATCTATTATTAAAAATTTAATTCAAGTCTCTAGCGTTTTTGGTTCGTAAGATATTTAGGGTTAACCAAAATTTTCACCTTTTTTTCAAACTGCTATGGTAAAAAAACCACCCATGCAATTTTCTTGATAGCCCTTTCTGCATCTTTCTGCCTTTTTATCTGTATAACAGAATTTATTTGAAGTCGATATCCCTTCTGGTTCTTGAGGTATGGACGACGAAAAAAACGTCGCGAACGTACGGACGTACGGACGTACGGACATACGGACGTACGGACGTACGGACGTACGGACGTACAAACGTACGTACACACGCACGCACAGACATCTTTCTAAAAATCATTTATTTCGACTCTAGGGACCTTGAAACGTCGAGAAATGTCAAAATTTTCAATTTGACAAATCGGACCCATTACAATAACTTCCTATGGGAAGTTAAAAAGGTTTTAGACAAGGCGATGCACTGTCATGCGACTTCTTCAACATCGTTCTGGAAAGAATTGTGCAAAACTCAACCGTCAACACTAGAGGGACAATTTTCCAAAGGTCCATCCAATTACTCGGATACACAGATGATATTGACAAATTGGAAGATCAAAGCGTGATGTCAGTGGAGCGTTTTTGAGCATTGCGACGGAAGCGAAGAAGATGGGTTTAGTGGTCAATGAGGGCAAGACCAAGTATATGCTGTCATCAAAAAAGGACACTGAACAACGACGTCTTGGACAAAACGTCACCATGGACAGCTATAACTTTGAGGTAGTTAAGGACTTTGTCTACCTAGGCACCGCTATTAATGCAGACAACGACACCAGCGCTGAAATCAAACGAAGAATAACTCTTGCAAATCGCTGCTTCTTTGGACTTAGAAGGCAATTGAGAAGTAAAGTCCTCTCTCGAGCATGTAAAATCACCATCTATAAGACACTCATCATCCCGGTTCTCATTTATGGCGCTGAGGCCTGGACCCTGTCAAAGAAAGATGAGAGCGTCTTAGGATGCTTCGAGAGAAAAATTCTTCGGGCGATTTTTGGTCCCGTACGCATAGATGGAGAATGGACGAGAAGATATAACGACGAGCTGTACGGGCTGTACAGCGACACTGACCTAGTTAGCAGAACCAAAGTCCAACGGCTTAGATGGCTAGGTCATGTAGAGCGGATGAACATCAACGCTCCAGCCCGGAAGGTCTTCGAATCCAATCCCGAGTGACGGCGCAGTAGAGGAAGACCGCGACTCAGGTGGCGCACCCAGGTGGGAGAGGACCTCAACCAACTTGGCGTGCGAAACTGGAGACAGCTAGCTAGGGACCGAGCTAGCTGGAGACGCTTGTTGGTTGAGGCCCAGGTCCACCCCGGACTGTAGCGCCACCTTAAGTAAGTAAGTAAGTGAAAATAATTTAATTAAACATTTAGTTTCAGCTCCATTTCATCCGTCTACAAATTGGCAAGTGGAGCGAATGGTCCGTACTACCAAAGACTATCTGAAGAAAGTTACACATGGCGATATCAACTTACGTCTTGCTAGATTCCTGTTTAACCAACATATTACACCGCATTCAGTAACTGGTCGATCCGATTCTGAGTTACTTTTTAACTTCAAAGGTGGGCGTTTCGAAAACCCCTTAGTATGCCGTTTCAGAGCTAGTTTGGTACTAAAATTATTCTGAAGGACCAAGATGGATGCCTGGCCATATATCGCAGACTACAGGTCCAGTTTCAGTCATTGTCAACACCGATAACTGCCAAACAATTCGCCGACATTCAGATCAAGTACGTCATCGATCAACAGAGCCAGCTAAACACTGTGAAGCACCAAATATACCTGATTCGGGAAATGATGCCCCATTCCAAGAACCTATTGATCTATCAGATGCCTCTATATCTCGACGTTCAGAAAGGATCCAGAAACTGTACGATCCAATCAAGGGCAAAGAAGTAAAATATTTGTGACCAAAAAACACAAGGGACCAATATAAATATTCAACACCGGAAACGAAATAAAATCCTGTTGTTTGGTAAAAACTACGGATGAATGATTTCAATTATTGTTAATTGTAGCACCTAAAGATTACATTCTACACAAAATAAACGAGAACCAGCTTCTAAGCGTATAATTTGAGTTAATGGACGAAAACCTTTAGAATACCTCGAGCACTCCTGTATTTAACATACCATGGCCACTATAGCCCTTAACTATATATATTCCTTTGCTGAAGTTGCCTTACGTCCACATTCATGTGTTTGAGAAACAAAAAAACTATTGGATGCAAAGGTTCAAATATAGAATAGGATCTGAAGTGAATAAGAACTGTGTGTAAGACAGGTACCAGGGCAAGATTTATGAATTATTCAAGTTTCTTTTTTGAAGTTCCGAGTCATACTGTTGGAATGGCCTCATTCTTTTTCTTTTTCTTCTAAATCGTTTCAAATGCCATCTACTTTGGTTTATTTAGGAGTCACAACACCCCCTCCCCCAAGGAGGAGGTTGGTAGGAGATTTCAACAAGCTCAACCGGATGTAAAGAAAATCGAACAGGAAGGGGCGCATGAGGATATATAACGTCCGCATTTAAATTACAATCCTATTTTGTGTACGGTGGTGTAACAACGACTATAAAAGCTAAAGAGGGAGGACGAAAGCTTTATTGCCGGAGCAGGGTATGAATTTCGAGATTTATTTGCATGTCAAATTGGAAAATAATGCTCACTTCGCTCCGGTAAATGGTTTTGGCTAAAGTATACGTATGATGGGGTGTTATGTGCGAGTTTTTGCTACATCAACCATGTGAAGGAGACTCTATTTTTATTTATTCCTCGGCCTTGTATGTAAATATATGGAGTTATATGTAAATTTATGTTTTGCAAATGTTGTATATGATGAGGCAAGTTGAATTATTCTTGCATTTATTTTGTCAGAATCATGCGGGAATATGTAAGCGTAAAAAGTCATTGAATAAATGGTTCCTGGTTGGGTTGGAAGAGGCTACAGATAGTTCACATTTTAAATCTTCCACTAAGTGACTACGATTAGAAAAATAAGCTTAGTAGGAAAACAAAAAAACATTGGAAATAGTTTTCCTTTTTCATTCTCATTCAATCTTATCATATGAATGACCTTGAAGTTTGCATCACATTTACAAGAAAAGAAGCATTAGTGTATGTTTTGTCTTATCGTAATCCTTTATTCGAAATAATAGGTGAGCGGCCCCCAAATTCAAAAAAGTACACAAAAAGGTTTAAAAAACTGCGTAGAAGCCGCAGTGAACCATACTTAGTTGTTGGAATACTAATCGTATTGATTCGTACGCAACTCCGCGTCTACAGTTTTGTTCACATTTTTGTAGACGACGAATAAAAGATTGTCTGAGTGTGTATTTAATTCGTTCGTGGATGCAGAGGTTTCGTGCAACTGCTTCGGATATGAACACACCACGGGCCGTGCCCAGTCAATCTACATGGACTCCCGAAAACATTGAAATGGTTGAAGAGAGTTTACGTACAAATCCACGACCTTCGATACGGAAAAATGAGAATCTACAAGAGCGATTATTTATGAAATTTGTTTCAAAGTTCTATCCATTTACGATTCAAATCATCCAAGAACTCAAAGAAAAAGTTTTTGTTTCACGTAAACATTCGTACTGTTAGTCCCATTATACAAAACTACTATTACTCTGCTCCAAGAACCTATAAACTTCGAGTAATACACCAACAGCCATTGCATTGCCCCAGGGTAACTGGTTGGTGCCCCTTATCCTCGCATGGTATAATTGGACAATTTTCTTTCAAGAACACTCGGTACCAGGCGTCAAATGTGAATAGTGGCCATTACCTACACTCAGAAAAAAAAATTGTAATATCAAGAATTTTATATTTTGGCCCAACAATTTTCGTACTTTAAAATGAACCCAAGTACTATAAATTCTTAACTTAAGAAAGTGTTGAACGTGCAACAAGAACTTTTATTCTTGATTTAAAAATAAAAAATGTAAAAACTTCAAAAATTTACATTGTTGCCTCAAGAAAGAATCGTTAAAGAAGCTCAACAATTAAAATTGTATGGCCAAATACTAAAATACTTAAAATTTCAAGAGCGAAAATTGTTGCGAGAAAAATGTATTGTTAATAAAAATTGACAATTTAATAGTTAGATCAAGAACAAAACATTTCAGACTTTAAAAACTATAGATTGTTGACCCAAGAACAAATGGTCAATAAAAAATGAAAATGAAATTGTTGGGTTAAATACTAAAAAATTGAGATTTCCGGAAATTGTTTTGTTGAAAATTGCTCATCAAATTACTTTAAGAATAAAGTTGCTTTCTATATAAAAATGTGTAGGTTTAAATTTGAACTTACCTTTAAAACACTCGTTGCTTTCAGTAAATGGAGATTTTTTTTCTTCAACAAAAAAGATAAAACACTAAAAGTTTTCGAATGCAACGAATTTCATATTTTATATTAGCTATACTTAAAAATAATGTACATAAATATTAAATTTAATGCAAAATATAGTATCAATAAAAACGGACAACTTCTTCCGAGTTATTTAAAGTGACACTCTTTACACACGTCGAAAAATTAACAATATGTTTCATATAAAAGCAATTTACATTTTGCTCTATTTTATATGCCTGAAATTGTTCTAGATACAAACATTTGTATAATTGACATATTAAAAAAATATTTTTTTCTGAATCCAAAAAGATGTTTAATATTTTTAATACTGAACTTTCAAATTTCACAAAGCAATTAATTTTAAAAAGGTTTCCTTTGAAAATCAAACTTTCAACTTGGCTACCGAAAGAAAAATGTGTGCAAAGATTAAGGTAATACGGTATTTTCGTTAAATCAATAGGCAAACAGTTGCAAAATTTGGAAAAATCGTCCTGAAAAAATAAATTTTGTAGAGTCGTATGTGAGAATTGAAGCGAGCTTTTTATGCATAAAGTGTATGGAACATTTTTTCTTGAATTTATAACGTGACAATACTGCTTAAAAAATTGATGTTTTGCTTCAAATCTGAAGCACCAAACATTTTTTAAAGGACCAATTTTTTTTATAACAGTGCTGTAGTGTAACATAAAATGAAATGTGGGCTTTAATTTTTCTTTAAAAAAATCAATATAGAAATTGTTGTGTTGTTCAATTAAATTATCAAGTTTTGTTAAAACAGCTGAATTGAATTCGTCTTGAAGAGTTACAAAATCAATTATTTTTATAAAAGTTATTAGAAATTGGTAAACTGTATCTGTATTTGGAATTAAGTCTCCAATGATGAGCAAAACAAAATGTAAAAATGTTTTCATTTCAGCTGCGTTCATTTTTATATTGCAATTTTTAATTTGGTTTCCGTCAATTGGACGACTTATATTATTAATAAAATGGGAATCATAGGGAAACATCTGCTTTCTATAATTGAATGCTTCTAAAGAAAAATATTTTTTTTCAAAAATTAAGTAATTTAAGATTTTTGACAAGTTGTATTTCGCAACACCTAGAAAAATATCGTGCATGATATCGCATGCCTTATTATCAACTACATGAAAATGGGTCAAAGTATTCCATATGGAATTTTCTTTTATAGAAGAAAATTCCGGTTGGTTGAATCCCAAAGTTGATTCACGAACGTAACCAGATAAATTTCGAATACTTTCTTTAACTTCTACACAATCATTTTGACAATTTTTTGTGTCCCTCGTACAAATTCTACAATAGTGTCTAGCATTGAAACTTGGAACAAATCCTAAGACTTCATTGAGTCCAAGATTATCACCAAGTATTTGTCCTAGATAAAAATATACTTTAGAAGTTTTCCCATCGATATTCAAATCAATGCCATTTAAAGCAAGATCTTCAAGAGTTTGAACTAACTTAGCCAAAGAAGCACTGTTTCCAAAGTGATTTATATCTTTTGATTTAACAAATCCTGCCACAAAAATGTTACTTAAGTGGGATAATTGGTGTTGAGGAATAACAGGGACAGTAAAATAAATTCCACAAATCGAGTCATTATGAGACCCATTTGCATCATTTGTTTGAAATGAATCGAAATATAAAAACAAAGGAAAAATTATTTTATCACGTATTGTGTCACTTTTAGTTTTCCACATATTTCCCATTATAAAGTGATTCAATAAGTTTTGGGTTTTAATATTTTCGATGTTCTTTAGGGTTTTACTTAAAACTAATGGTGACTCAAAATACTTTTTTAATTGAAAATGTATGTCGTTGAGACATCCTTCAATATTGTTTTCTTTTAAAGTTGGCTCACCTCGTACGAAAACTTCATCTAACTGTCTGCTTATTGTAAACAATTTAGGTGGTTTAAAAATTTGTAGCGATTCAATTTTTTGAAAAAATTTGTATTCGGATGATATGTCCTCAAACGGGTTATTTACAAAGTTAAGAATGGTTTGGTATATAGATTGAAGTTCGGGCTCCATAAATGGCATAAATTCACTTAATATATCTACAAACGGCTTTAGGATATCACCTTCTATAGCATTTTGAATTTCTGGAATACTTTTTCTGGTTACATTAGCTTTTGTATAAAGTTGGAGTGCAAAGGAAATTACTGCTTTAGTTAAGTTAGTTTTTATTTTATTAAGATCAATTTGAGGTGGTTTTTGACAAGAAGAACTTTGGGCTTGTAGCAAAACATTACATTCTTCAGAATCATTACGTGGTTGGGTATTCGGATGAATTTCATTGGTTGAAATAGTAGGTGCTATGGTCTTTACTCTTTTAGGACTGATTTCAAAATTACAACTGTCTTGTTTGTTATCGTGTTTTAAAATATGATGCTTAAATTTATAAATAGTTTGAAAGAATTTGTAACATGAATTATATTTACAAGAAAATTCATAGTGTGTTGGAGTCCTATGATCATCTTTTAAATGAATGAGAAATTTATTTGAGTTTTGAAAAGTTTTCTTACAGATAAAGCAAATATGTGTGTTTTTATAATTATCTTTATTCAATGTTGACATTTTCTAATTTTGAAATAATGTTTTTTATTTTTGAAATTTTTTCGTCAGGGACAATTTCGTATATATATTCTTGCAAAAAGAACCACACATATTTGCTTTTTTGAGTATAATCTAAATTAAAAAGGAATCAAATCTTAACAACTAAATCTATAGCATCGAGCAGCGTTGAAACTTTATAGCGTATGCCTTCCAAATAAACATAAAATTCTTTCAAGCTTTCCAAAGACTCCCCAATGACAAAAATTTTTGGCTGCAACTTAAGTTTTTCCGAAATAGCTTGGAATTGCAGCTCATCCTCCTTATGTTTAAAATTATTTAAGCTTACCAAGTGAACAAACATATCTTTTTGTGCATCAGAAATTGATGGTTTGCAAGTTTTGCTAATCCTTGGCGGAATTAAGATGGTGTGCAACAAATTAAAAAAGAAAAAGTTTTTCGAATCTGAAAAAAGAATTTTATCAGTCAAATTATAAAATTATTATATTATATTATATAATTACCGGCACAAAGCTCGGGCGAAACCATTTTCTTATACATTTCAAGAAAGAGTTTTTCCTTGATTGATGATGGGAAAAAAACCTTGTTTGCCCTTTTTTCTAACTCGCAGAACTTTTCGAAGAGTTTATTAGATTTTCCCGGGTGTAATGTGTTGAAGTCAACATTAATTAGCTGTTCGGCATTTGTGTCCTTATACCGTGGCCATGCAGTTAAAAATGAAGAAATTGGATATTTTTCTTCCTTCATTCTCATTTTAGATGTTTCTTCCCACAAAGATTTTGCGTTTTCAGGAGAATTATATAACAGAAATTCTTTTTTCTTTAAAAACTCTTCGACTTCCATGTTGTCATTTTCTTCGGAAATATAGTACTCGCATCATTTTCAATATCAGTAGTGCTTTTGGCTATCTTTTTTGCTACTGACAAGTCAGCTTTTCTCTTCCGATTGTATCCGACGTTAAAGTACCTGTCAAAAATTTTTCCCGATGGCTGCTTTTCATTTTCCCGCGGAACGTAATACGTACGTTCGTCTTCATTTGGAAATAATTTTACTATTTCCTTAGCTACACTTTTCATGGTTTTTGGACACATTTTTAGACCATTGTGATGAAAATGGTCGACAATGCATCTAGATATGATGGTTTGATCAGTGCTAGATAGGTTTGGCGTTTGTTGGTATGCTTTAATCATATCGTCTCCAGCAACAGTTTTTTGCAATATTTCTTTAATATTAAAATCGATATTTGTATTTGGTTTTCCTCGAAATTCGAAGACATTTTGAGAAGACGTTGAAGAGCTGGCATGCATTGTATCCGATGAAAGCCATTGTGATACCATGGAAAGTGTTTTGTCACTCTGGCAGCATGGTATTACGTCGACCTAAAGTATTGCATAGTTACGTTTATTATTTCAAAATATATGATATGATTTATCACTACTTGTTCTTCTTCCGCCATTTTAAATTTTTAATTTAAATGTTTTCCACTTATAACACTTGCACGCGCCGATCGCACTTTTATTTGTTTAATTTATTTCCCTTAATTTATTTAATGTTGTACCGATCGCATTTCACAAGACAATGATTTCATTGCTTTTTGCATTTCTTCTACGAGACAATTTTACAGTTAGGTTTGCAAGAGTTTAAGAATAAATTGTTGTTTCAAGAACTAATTGTTGTTTTAAGAACAAATTCTTGTGCCAAGAACTAGTTGTTGGAAAATTAACAATTTATACTTATATCCCAAGAATTGATTGTTAAATAAACAGTTGCAATTATAATACACAAAAAACGATTCAATTATGCAGTTCTTGTGCCAACAACTTTTATTGTTATTCCAACTTTTTTCATTCTTGATAATAATTGTTAGCTGAAGAACGAATTGTTGGCTCAAAAATTTGATTCTTAATAGAATATTTTGCATGAAAAAATATTTAAAACAAACATTTTATTCTTAGACTAACAATTTTCCATTTTTGAAAATGCTTAAAAATGTTAAAAAAATCAAGAATTTTATTTTTAAATTGACTTTTTGATTCTAGAAAAATCAAAAATGAGTTCTTGCTTCAACAGCTATTTGTTGAGCCAACAATTTTTAAATTACAATGTTACAAGAATGGAAAATTCTTCGGACAACAATGTTTTTTTTTGAGTGTACACATGATCACAGATTTCTTTTTGACGAACCTGTAAGGCTCATCCGTCGTTTAACTGCACACGTGGTTCCAACAGGATGTCGCGACCGCACACACGGCTAGAGATTCAATGAATGTCAATCGCTTTGGGGATATCATATGGCCACCGAGGTCCCCCGACTTAACTATAATGCATTTTTGTTATGAGGATACCTCAAAGAGAGAATATACAACAAACAAAAGGTTCCGGAACTCTAGTGATCATAAAAGAAAACATTTATCGAGAAATCATCGCAATTGAATCAATTTTACTGTGGTACGTTAGACGAGGTTTAGTTTTGAACAGTGCGTGCAACTCTACGGAAGACATTTTAATGACATAATGTTCAAAAATTGAAAACCGAATTATAAGTATGCAGTTTTTTTACCATACCTAGCTATTAAAAAACAGGTCAACATTTTGGTTAACCTAAAATATGTTATTAACCAATAACAAAGTGTAGATAATGTAATAGAAAACTATTCATGTTACCACGCTCCACGTCCAGCTGACAAGGCAAGAGGTGGATCGGCTATTCTTATAAAAGAAAGCTTAAAACATTATGAATTAACCAAGTTTACTAGCGAAAATATGCAAGTAACACCTATTAGTATTGGTATGAAAAAGAAAGAGTTTAAGATAGCAGCTATATACTGCCCACTAAGGAGCTCCCCGACAGAAGATGACTATACAGATCTGTTTAATCTTCTTGGGCATAACTTTCTTGTTGGTGCAGACTTCAATGCGAAACACACCCATTTGGGTTCAAGACTTATATCCTCAAAAGGCAAAAGACTTTTCCCAGCAGGCCGTAAATACAATTGCGAATTCTATTCCTCCAGGTCGCCAACTTACTGGCCTTCCGATACTAACAAAGCACCAGACCTTATTGACTTTTTCATAGCTAAAGAAATCAAACGAAATCACATTAGTGTCGAAGGTAATTATGACCTGTCATTAGATCATACTCCAGTGATTGTATCACTAAGTAAATCGGAAGTACTAGAAAAAAGTAATCCAAAGCTTGTAAATAAGAAAACAAACTGGGGCGATTTTAAAGAAAGCCTTTTATGTTTTATAAATTTAAGATCTCACATGGATATCGAGCAAATTGACCATGAAGTGGAACGCTGAGGTAAGTACTCCAACATTTTCTAATAGAAGACAAAATTAAATAAAATATCCTTTAGAGATGAGAGAGTTGATAATAGAGAAAAGATATAATAGAGCTTGAAGAAAATGGCAGATGATAAAACAACGTTTAACCGTATAAACAACAAACAATTTAACGACTGATGCTTCAACCGTTTTTTCGTTATGGAAAGCAGCCAAGCGCCTGAAAAGACCGCAGTTACAAAACTCGCCCTTGAATTCTCAAGATGGAAAATGGATCGGTAACCCGAAATAAAAAACTAACCTCTTCGCTGAACATCTTGCGAATGTTTTTAAGCCATACTCATCAATTGCGGCTTAAAATAGCTTACAGTTTGTTGAAAGTGAAATACCAATTGTAAGACTTAAAGAAATAAAAAGCATGTGTTTACATCAACTACCAAATAAAAAATCACCAGGTTACGATCTAATTACTGCTCAGGTTATAAAAGAAATGCCATTGAAAGCCTTCATAAAACTCCAATATATAACAAATGCATGCCTTAAGCACCGGTATGTCCCGCACCATTGGAAAACTGTTGAAGTAATTGTCATACCAAGCAAGGTAAGCCACCTACAGAAGTGACGGCTTACAAACCAATATCGCTTATACCAACTATGGCAAAAGTTTTTGAAAAACCGCTTCTGAAGAAACTAAGCAAAATCATAGAAGAAAGAAGGTTATTCCCAAACCATCAGTTTGGCATTCACGATAGACCAAGTTCATAAAATAACAAGTGTGTTCAGCTATTTTCTTAGATGTTGCTCAAGCTTTTGACAAGGTTTGGCACTGCAAAGGGATCTTCCTAGGCAGTACTTTGAAATATTAAAATCGTACATCTCAGACCGATTGTTTAGAGTAAGGCACGATCAAGAATACTCGGAATTGATGAAAATAAAAGCCGGTGTACCACAAGGAAGTGTCCTAGGTCCTACCCTGTATTTACTATACACAAGGGATAGTCCAGTTGGTAATCACACCATAATGGCTACTTTAGCAGCTGATATCGTAATTTTGGTACCCGACAAATGTGTCTCTAAGGCAGCAGTAAAACTACAAAATGCAGTCGCACATTGAGAGCTTGGACCGCTCGAAAACATCCAAAAATTCCAAAACAAAGTCCTTCGTGGAATAGTTAATGCACCTTGGTACATAAGAAATACCTACCTACATCGTGGCTTACAAATAGAAATGGTTACAGAAGTTGTTAAAAAATACGCTGAATCGCACAACCAGAGACTGCAAAGTCATACTAATTATGAAATGTAGTCCGTCTTGAATATAAGAAACCATGTTCGGAGATTAAGACGATCCAACCCTCATGAGCTTATGGTCTAAAAAACATTGGAAAGTATTATAAGTTTAAACTTCCCCCAAAGTGTTTGTACAAAGTTAAGAAAGAAAAATCTGTAGTCGATCCTTCAAGATTGGTCCTGATGAGGAGGTTGTTTTAGTGGTTAATAGTCCCACACAACTTGGTGTCGAATACTGCCAAGTGTCTTTTGAAGATTTCCTCCTGTCAAAAAAAAGAGGATGAGATGCGGCCCACTCTCATAACTTCCCATCCCGTTTGGCGCTTTGTCTTGCTTAAAAGTTTGTCTATGTACTCGTATCAGTTTTTACCCAATTTGCGTAATATTTTTTGTACATTTTATTTTTTATGAAAAAACGGACTGTTGGATTCTTATATAAATATTACTGAATATATTTTTACAAAGTTTTAATACTGTTTTGTTTAGAGTTTTATTTTTTGTAAGAAACCTGTCAATTCGATTTTTCTCAAAATTTTTCCTAATGTTGAGAACAATATTTCTTATATGTAAAAACTAATAAGAAGCTATTATATCAAAATTTTGAAAAGAAATTTGAGTCGAAAATCATTGTTTACCAACTTTTGTTATTTTTTTCCGGTTTTTAATTTTTCTAAAAAAAACTATCAATTCGTTTTTTTTTAATGTTACTGAAAGTTGACAACAATAATTATTGAAAGTAAAAAAAAAGTAAATTAAAGAAAATATCTAAAAGTTTTGAAAATATATTTGAGTCAAAAATCAATTTTTACCAACTTTTATACATTTTTTTTAGGTTTTTATTTTTTGTAAAAAATCTTTGAATTAGATTTTTCTCAACATTTTTCAGAATGTTGAAAACAATATTTTTTATAAGATAAAAAAGATTGAAGCCCAAATTTCAAGTTTTTGAAAAGATATTTGCATATATTCAATTTTTACCAATTTTGAGTAATGTTTTTTTGGATTTTTATTTTTTACTAGCAGACCCGACCACGCGGTGCTGTGGCTGAGTAATTAAGGAAGGACTTAATAGACAAAATTGAACACTAATTTACATAACATCTTTAATTTTATTTTATTAATAAATACTATGATTAACATAAATTAAATAAAATCACAGTTAAAGTTTATTGAAGTGCCAATCGATGAACAATATTTTTGGTCAGCCTGTCTTTTGTCAAAACAAATAAACTCGATGGTCTCTCTTAACGTGAACAGGCCACGTATAATTGCCCTTGAGAGAAACATGGATTCTCCAAGTCTAAGCCGCAAATAGACATTGTTTGTCCTTGTGATTTGTTAATAGTCATCGCGAAAGCTAAACCGATAGGAAATTGCAGTCTTTTAAAAGGTATTGGAGAATCTGAGAATCATTGGAATGCGTGGTAACAGAACGATTTCTCCTTTAAACTTTCCTGCCAAAATAGTTGCTTCGAGAACATTTCCGGTGATTTGTTTGATTACCAAACGTGTACCGTTGCATAGTTAACGGGGGTTCAAATTATGCAGAAGAATAATCGGTGATCCAATTTTTAATCGAAGATTGCATGGTGGCATTCCTGATGTCCAAAGAATTCAAAAATTCAATTGGAAAATTCAATGCCTCGTCTTCATCGACAGTAGCTACGATTGACTTAAACGACATTATATCGCTTGGTAATAATTGTTGTATCTGGTAATTAATTAGATCTATATCAACATTTTTTGCTCCCAAAATAGCACGATTACTGAGCCAATTGTGATTTAGATAGTTATTTATTATATCTGGGAAGACACTCTCGATCAGATCATTTTTAGTTTCAACAACAGTACAGAAATTGGCTGGCAATCTTATGCATTGGGTATCTTGATTAAATTCCACTTCACCGTTTCCAATATCTAATAGTTGCTGAGAAAATACTCGTGCTGTCGGATAATTTTGGAGTTGTACTCGCATGTTTTTTGTTAACCTTAGTGTTTTGACGTTTCTCCATAAAAATGATTGTTTTAAACATGCATTCATTTCATCAGCAAAAGTAGAGCGAGGAATCACTGGCAATGTTTGCCGAAAATCACCAGATAATAGTAGAATAGCTCCACCAAAAAGTCTGTCATTATTGTTTAAATCCTGCAAAGTTCTATTTAATGCTTCGAGTGAATGTTAATGAGCCATGGTACACTCATCCGAAATTATGATTGAACTCGTTTGTAACACTGTAGCCATTCCACTCCTTTTCTTGATGTTACACATAGCATTTGGATTTTTATTGACATCTAGTGGTAACTTAAAAGCAGAGTGTGCTGTTCGACCACCATCTAACAAAGTAGCAGCTATGCCTTGCAATTTTCTTTTGTGACCGTACTTTCGCAAGGATCAACGATATCAAAAATGTTTTACCGGTTCCAGGACGTTAAGCTGCATCAGCAAGTGTCAGATCCCAATGATTGTCATCTTCTAAAAGTTGCAACTCACGACATGCATCTTGATACGTACTGAACACTCGACCATTAACTTTTCGTAGAAATTGGAAAGAGATTGGTCCAGGAACATTTACCAACAACAAACGCAAAAAGAAGCATTCACGTTGTTTTGGATATTTAAATACACCTGCTATAGAAGGATGTGGTTCTCCTTTTTTACGTGGCTCCCATTTTTTAAGTTGACATGTTCCATGTAAAATAGCATGGAATATACATTAATGTTCTTGCGAATTGGCCAAAGGCATCAGTTTTTTGACAAAGTAAGAAAAATCCAGTTAACGTCGTTTTTGGTGGTTCAAATGCTCTTTGAAAAAAATTCTCTTCAGTGAAATATACGGGTCTACCACGATATCTAGAAACTAATTATCTAGAAAGTAAAAATCTCGAATATGAAAATGTCGAAAACAAAAATCTAGAATGGAAAAAATCTCGAAAACAAAAATCTCGAAAATAAAATCTCGAAATGCCAAAATCTAGAAAAAATAAAATGCACGCCTGGGTCGCACGAACTTGCTCCTGTATGCTAAGAGTCTGTTTAAAAAAGTACTTATATAAGATTTAAATATATACCTGTAAAATAAGTTTCTCTTCAAAGTTATAAATGCCATTTGATTTGTCAAAAAAACCGCACGTTCTTTGTATATGAAAACCATAGTACTCTCATGAGCAGAAACTTTGAGGGCGACCAGATACCGAGTCGTTGGCCTGGCGTTAGTATCGAATGAGGAGAAATTCAGAGGGAGCGAGAAAAAAATATTATTTCCATTCCCATAAGCAGCCAACAGAGTAAGGGAGATAAATAATTTTCGACCCAAAAAGTCTACACAATTTCCTTCATTCTATTTGATCTAACCTTGGATATGTTTTCACATAAAGAGCTTCCATATGAAGGTTGATGAATTTGCACTATGCACTAATTTAGATAAAAGCTAGGAATGTAATTACAATTTTGTTAAAATAATGCGCTCTTTCGGGCTCATGCACAGTTAAAATATTAAAAAAAAAAAACTATTTTAAGATTCGAAATTTCGCCCGAAAAATAAGTTTGTCTTCAAAAATTTAAATGTCATTTTATAAATAAAAAAGCATTTGATTTTTAAAAATTTTTTTTGAAAATCGTTAGAGCGGTTTTTTTTTAAATTAATTTTTTATATATAAAATTTTTAAATTTTGTTCTAAAAATATTTTTGGTACGCAGTTGTTTAGAGATTATTAATATACGCTATACATTCGAATTTCGTAAAAAAATGTTGACCCGTTTTCGAGATATCGAATTTTGAAAAAATAAAATTCAATATTTTTTTAAAAATCCAAACAATAAAAAATTGCACTTTTGATAATCAAATATTGTTAAAGCAATATAAGAGCTCATTCAGAAAAAAATTATTGAAATCGGATCATAAGTTGCTGAGAAAATTAAAAAACAAAATAACGGTTCTATGAGCGGTACCTTTCCTGAGCAATACAAAAATATGGTTTTCTTATAAAAAGAAGCCAAGTTAAAAAATAAAATTTTGGAGAAAATTTAAAAAAAATCTATCGGTTTGTTTTTGAGAAAATTCGAATTTTCTGTTTTTGACCAAAAAAATTGTATGGGGGCCACTGTTAGTTTTGTTCTTAAAAAAAAAATGAAAAAAAACGCTTAACGCGAATCTGCTCAAAACCTTAACTTCCAAGTTTGAACTCAATCGACCCAATGGTTAGGCTGTGGGAGCGTGGACAGACAGACAAAACCGACCGGACGGAATCGCGGGACCCACTTTTTTCCACTTCTCTACCATCGTAATATCATGTTTGATTAAAATCTCGAGTTCGAAATTTTGCACGAATGCAAAACTTGCCATATAGTTCCTATATGTCGCAAGTAAAAAGAGGCTGGGATGCGACCGACACTGATAACTTCCCATCCCGTCTGTCGATTTTTCTTGCTCAAAAGTTTGTCTATATGTATTTTTACCAAATTTGCGCACTATTTTTTGTAGATTTTAATGAAAAAAAACGGACTGTTGGATTTTTATATAAAACTTACTGAATATTGAAAACAATATTTTCTCTGAAATAAAATTAGTTTGAAGCCAATATTTAAAATTTTTGAAGAGATATTTGAGTCGAAAATCAATTTTTACCAACTTTTATACATTTTTTTTTAGGTTTTTATTTTTTGTAAAAAAAACTGTCAATTCGATTTTTCTCAAAATTTTATCAGATGTCAAAAACATTATATTTCGTTGCACAAAATTGTTTTAGAGATGAAATCATATTTCAGTCGAAAAATTTTGGAGGTGACAAATTTTTTTTTTCAGTTTTATTGATTTATAAAAACAACCGTTATATTGATTTTTTTCAAAAAATATACTTGTTTGGTATAACGTTACAATATATTATATAAAATTTAATTCAAGTCTCTAGCGTTTTTGGTTCATAAGATATTTAGGGTTAACCAAAATTTTCACCTTTTTTTCAAACTGCTATGGTAAAAAAACCACCCATGCAATTTTGTTGAGAGCCCTTTCTGCATCTTTCTGCCTTATTATCTGTGTAACAAAATTTATTTGAAGTCGATATCTCTTCTGGTTCTTGAGCTATGGACGACGAAAAAAACGTCGCGAACGTACGGACGTACGGACGTACAAACGTACGTACACACGCACGCACAGACATCTTTCTAAAAATCTTTTATTTCGACTCTAGGGACCTTGAAACGTCGAGAAATGTCAAAATTTTCAATTTGACAAATCGGACCCATTACAATAACTTCCTATGGGAAGTTAAAAATCTCGAATGCAAAAATCCAGAATGTATGTTTGAATTTTTGAGGCAATGTTTAAAATTCGCGCGAATTTTAAACATTGTCTCAAAAATTCAAACATACATTCTGGATAACTTACTTCTCCTTAACAAACTTATAGTTGACAAGTAGTTATAAATCATACAATTGCACATTGCTACTCAAGTTATGTTGGGTTCCTAAGAAGTCTTGCGGCCAACACAAATTTATTATAATTGTATTAAGTATGTATTTGTTTTGTTTTTTTTTTTTATTTTGTTTAAAATACATATTTAATTTGTTTTTGTTTTCTTTTTTTGTTTATTGTTTTGATTTTCTTATTGTTTGCAACTATTTTTCTTTCTCAGAAAATAAAATATTGGGTAAACCGATGTATGTATTTGTGTTTTATTGAGTTTTAACTGTTCAAAATACATAACAAAAAAACCTCGAATTTTTATTTTTTTTCGAGATTTTTTTCTAGATAGAGTCTTTCGAGATTTTTGTTAATTCTGGATTTTTGTGGATTCTAGATTTTTGCGTTCTAGATAATTTTATTTTATTTTCGAGATTTTCGGCATTCGAGATTTTTGGCATTCTAGATTTCGTCATGATCCCGAAATATACACGTTGACCCTTTTCAAGATGCACTGCAAGATGTTGGATAGATGGTTCTCTATGGTGTATGGGAAAACTAAGTATGTATACGCCAGATAGGTTCGTTGCTGCTAATGTATCTGCCTATTTGGTATCGTGCTATTTCGTCATTTTCATTTATGTTTTGTACTCCAAACATGGCTAAATCACTGCCCTTATTGACGTACTTGCAAATGTACTTAATGCATTTAATTGAACTACAAAGCTCAACTGATTCGTGTGCTCTTTCATGACGTCGATGTCGAGCTTTTTTGCTACGGGCATTGTGAAGGTTAGATTTTTTTGGTGGCATTGTACTGAGAATAGGGATTGTTAGTTAAAATTCAATCAAAATAAAAAAAAATATACAATTTTGCAGTCAAGATAACCCTGTTTAAAAATAATGATTGGTGAAATATTTGTCTCCTTGAAGAACAAAAACAGAATAATAAAAATTTTATTCCAAAGTCAAGATATATTTTAGAAAACATAATGATCATATATAATTAGAACAGTAGATTTTATATAAAGTATTTTTCATTTGCAACTCATATGTAAACAATTTAGACCATTACTCAAAATATAAACTATCCTATATCTTAAGTTAGACCAAATTACACATAAAATGCCAACTTTCACCGAAATCGGTTGACTTGGTGAAGAGTTCACTGGGAACATACATATGACACTGGATTTTTATATATTAAGATAAAAAAAAAACTGTCAATTTGATTTTCATCAAAATTTTATCAGATTTCAAAAACATTATTTTTCGTTGCACAAAATTGTTTTGGAGATGAAATCATATTTTGGTCGCAAAATTTTGGAGGTGACAATTTTTTTTTTTCAGTTTTTTCGATTTATAAAAAAACCGTTAAATGGATTTTGTTTTCCAAAAAATATATTTCTTTGATATCACGTTGCAATATATTATAAAAAATTTAATTCAAGTCTCTAGCGTTTTTAGTAAGTAAGATATTAAGGGTTAACCAAAATGTTCACCTTTTTTTAAACTGCTATGGTAAAAAAAACCACCTATGTAATTTTCTTGAGAGCCCTTTCTGCATCTTTCTGCCTTATTATCTGCATAACAAAATTTATTTGAAGTCGATATCTCTTCTGGTTCTTGAGCTATGTAGGACGAGAAAAACGTCGCGAACGTACGGACGTACGAACGTACGTACACACGCACGCACAGACATCTCTCTAAAAATCTTTTATTTCGACTCTAGGGACCTTGAAACGTCGAGAAATGTCAAACATTTTTATTTGACAAATCGGACCCATTACAATAACTTCCTATGGGAAGTTAAAAATTAAAAATTTCGGCTTTAAACTTATTTTATCTCACATAAAATATTTTTCGACATTCAGGAATTTTTATAAAAGTCCAACAGTCTGTTTTTCATAAAAAAATAAATTCTACAAAAAATAGTACGCAAATTTAATAAAAATTGTTGTTCGATTCTCGGGATCTCGTGAACAATAGAAGACATTGAATTCAATCAATTTGTATTTGTTTATACAAGACTTAAAAACTTTTAAGAATGGTATTAAATTGGTTAACGACTAAAAATCTCTTTAGCAAAAATAAAATAGATTTCGAAATCAAACTATTTCATTATATGCGAAATATTGTTAGTATTTTTTTATTTTTTTAAAACCTACAAACTTATAAGCAAGACAAATCGATAGACGAGATGGAAAGTTATCAAAGTGGGTCGCATCATAGCATCTTTTCTCAAATTGGTATGGTAAAAAAACACCCAATTTATTTTTTGAGAGTCCTTTCTGTATCTTTCTGTAATATTATCTGTGTAATAACATTTATTTGAAGTGAATATCCCTTCTATCAAATTCTTCCCCAGATAAATTTCTCTCATTGTTAAATTTCAACAAACATACATTTTTTGGAACCTTCGAAAGACAGTCGATTTTGCAAAAAGGTGTGAAATAAAGGCTATTTTAAAAAAGTTCGCTCCATTTCAACGGAATTTTTATTAATTTTAGTGCAAGTTTTAAAAGATTGTTGGCAGAAAAATCGAATGTCTTTAAAAATACTGGAATTTCAATATTTTTTTCTTTAGGCGCTAAAAGCTACATATTTGAGCTAAAAAAGGTCTTATTCGATAATTTTATGAGAATTAACATTTTGTAAAGAAATTAATTAATCTGAAAATGGTAATTGTTCTATAATTTGTAATTAGTTTAGAAAGGATGTTAATAGTAAGATGAGATTTCCGAAATGTTCTGGAAGTCTTAATTCTAACCCAAACTTGACAGCGTAGGCTAATGTAGAAGTTGACTGTTTTGAATTATTTATTTGCCGACATATTGAATCATATAACTCAATTTTTAGTTCTATAATTCCATAATTCTTCGTCAAATAACACTACTAGTTTCATTTATCAAATTCAGATGCATTTTCAAGATCTGGTTATTTAAATTGTTTTAAAATTGAAGAAATTTACTTATGACTCTTTATTCCAAATCTTCCACAAAACCACTGATATCTCTTTTTAAATCCGATATCCTCATAGGAATAAATTGATAACAGAACTGCGGGATTGTCGATTTTTTTTTTCAATTTTAAACTTTTATATCAGAACTTTTCTAACTTTTAAATTATAGCTAACTCCACTTAACTCTGATAGATATCATCATCATTTCGTTCCCAGCATTCCTCAAAGTGCAAGAATTTTAGATTAAACTAAAACTTAAGATTAAACTAAACTAAAGATTTTGTCTGCATAATGCTCCTTAAGAAGTATTTATTGAACTTAAATCTGCATGATTTGAAAATTAATATTGAAGAATTGTATCGAAATGAACAAAACTGAAATTGAACTTTTAAGCAACGCCTTTAAGCATTAGTTTAGCATTTAAAAAAAAAATTAGAAAGCTATTTCTTATCACAATTATTGCATTCAAAATGACTGTCCAGTATCCAGGCCGATATTCCATAATCAAATCTAAGAATTCCCAGGGAATGAGATAGTAGAAAACTTTCTCTGGACAACTAAAATAAAACAATAATCCATGATAGAAATACCTAGGAGCGGTTTCTACTCTTTAACTAATGGAGTAGATGTCTGAAAAGTTCTATATCCAACAGCAGGAGTATGGTTAGTTGATATGCCTTCAAGAATACTCAAGACGAAAGAAGTACGGGTACCGAGAACGAGACAAAGACTAAGACTAAGACCAAACGCACACTTTGGGGAATTGTACGGCACCGACAACAACAACGAGACACCGACCGACTTATAACCGTATGTATGCACAGCAGTACATTCATAGGTAACTAACGAACGATGGATCTAAAATAGCAGACTTAATCGGAAAGGACTATTTTGCATCAGGTGTTAGAAAAGGAAAATCGTAATTTCCTGATGGCTTAAAAGTGACACTTAATTACACTTTCATTTATAAATGGCTATAAAAGCCCACTTCGAATCCTTTGAGACAACTTGCTTAAGGTAAAAGGTAAGGTAGGTCTGTCTATATGCTTATACCATACACAACAACACCATCCCAGGTATAATGGAGGGTTAACTTCCTTTTTTTGCCATGCAAGAAATGAAGAAGAAATTCCAGACTGTGTACTTAAATACAATGTTTGGATATTTATTGTCATTTAAAAAATTCCTATTTTAATGGAAAAAGGGTTGATAGGATAGCTACCTGCAGTAAGAGTTTTTATGTCTAGCTTAGCTATGCTTAAGACTTGTGGTTGGTTGATGGTGGTGGTGGTGGAGGGGGTGAGTTAAGAGACTTGCTAGGATGAACATGTAGGTAGCTTTGAAAAATATCATTATCCTGCTTTAATATAGTGGCTTTCTCAGGTATGTATTTTAATGTGATAAACCTCAGGTTCTTATGCGGAAGACGTGTTATTCTTGCTTTAAAAGACATGTGGAAATGTTTAATAATTTATGTGTTTCTTTAATTGTTCACTATTCGAAATTATTATACAAAGCATGGTTCATGTTAAAATTTAATAAATAATACTAAAAATATATTGAGAAAGTAGAATACATTTGTTCAAGTTAAATATTTAATAAAAAATAATGAATGAACAGATATGTAATTTAAGTTTTGTCAATAAAAATTAATTATTTTAAGTATGTTTCTAAGGATTCAATTCAATATTTAAAATTTTTTTTTCTGTACAAAACAAAGAAAACATTTTAAATTAGGACTTAAAGCCTAATTAAAACAAAAAAATATAAAAACAATAATGAAAAGATAGTGACTGCTTGATCCAAGACATTTTCTTATAAGAGAAACACAAACATATAAATGAGACTACCATTCAAAATATGGATGTAATCTTCTAAGGAAAAAATTTGCGGAAAAAATGAATATTCAGATTTTCTGTAGAATTGGTTAAAAGGTTACTTGAATACTCAAAAATACCTCGAGCTTATAGTTTCCTTGCAAAGATAGTTAAAATGTACTGGATCCACAAAATAAACAGTTTTCGACGAAAATTTAACTAATTGTGTTTGCATCGAATCAAAATTTTCTAATACTTACAGTTTGAAGAAATTTAAAAACTTCAATGCGAATGTAGTGATGATCAGAATTAGGCCCATTTGCTGATACTTTTCTCAAATCTGTGCCATAACGAAGCACATTTTAAATTCTAAGTACAACATAATTTATTTTTGGTTGTCAGAAAATTTGTATGTTTTACTTTACTAATTTACACATAAAATAAAACGTATCTAACTTCGTTTAGATGTAAAATGTCAAACAAATTTAAAAGTTTGTGTGATAATTTAAAAACGGGAAATTTATGAAAAGATTGTGAAACGTTTTGCATTTGTTCAAATTAATTACAATGGCTTGCACAAAAAGGACAAGAAATCCCAATTTTTCTTTTAAGAAAAAGGCTGGGATGCGACCCACGCTGATAACTTCCCATCCCGTCTGTCGATTTGTCTTGCTTAAAAGTTTGTAGGTTTTCGTGTTGGGTTAAAAAGTTGTCAGTTGAATTATTCTTAAAAAATTTAAAACTACCAACAATAAATTTCACATAAAGAAAAAGTTTAGTTTGAAGATCTAGTTTTGTTAAATAGATTTTTAGTCGAAAACAAATGTTTGCCAATTTTAGTAGCATTTCTAAAATTTTTACAAATTGTATGAATGAAATTAATTTGAGAGATATCAGGAACCGAACATTAATTTTTACCAAATTTGCGTTCTATTTTTTGTAGATTTAATTTTTAATGAAAAAACGGACTGTTGGACTCTTATAAAAAAAGTACTGAATATCGAAAACAAATATTTTCTGTGAAATAAAAAAATATTTTTAATTTTTGAAAAGCTATTTGAGGCGAAAGTTAATTTTTACCAAGTTTTAGTATTGTTTTTTTTGTTAGGTTTTTATTAACTTCCCATAGGAAGTTATTGTAATGGGTACGATTTGTCAAATTGAAAATTTTGACGTTTCTCGACGTTTCAAGGTCCCTAGAGTCAAAATAAAAGATTTTTAGAAAGATGTCTGTGCGTGCGTGTGTACGTACGTTCGTACGTCCGTACGTCCGTACGTTCGCGACGTTTTCGTCGTCCATACCTCAAGAACCAGAAGAGATATAGATTTCAAATAAATTTTGTTATACAGATAATAAGGCAGAAAGATGCAGAAAGGGCTCTCAAGAAAATTGCGTGGGTGGTATTTTTACCATAGCAGTTTGAAAAAAGGTGAACATTTTGGTTAACCCTAAATATCTTACAAACCAAAAACGCTAGAGACTTGAATTTAATTTTATATAATATATTGTAACGTGATATTAAAGAAGTAGGTATATTTAATTTAAATAATTCATTAAACGATTTTTTATAAATCAAAAAAACTGAAAAAAAATTTGTCACCTCCAAAATTTTAAGACTGAAATATGATTTCATCTCTAAAACAATTTTGTGCAATGAAGAACAATGTTTTTGACATCTGATAACATTTTGAGAAAAATCAGTTTTTTTTATAAAACATAAAAACCTAAAAAAAACATTACTCAAAGTTCGTAAAAATTGAATATCGATTCAAATATCTTTTCGAAAACTTAAAATTGAGGCTTCAAGCTTATTTTATCTTATAAGAAATATTGTTTTCAACATTTTGAAAAATGTTGAGAAAAATCGAATTAACAGTTTTTTTTTACAAAAAATAAAAACCTAACAAAAAAAAGTATAAAAGTTGGTAAAAATTGATTTTCGACTCGAATATCTTTTCAAAACTTTGAGATATTGGCTTTAATTTACTTTTATCTTTCAAAAAATCTTGTTGTCAACATTCAGTTAAAGTTTGAAAAAAATCGAATTGACAATTTTCTTACAAAAAATAAAAACAAAAAAAAAATTATAAAAGTTGGTAAAAATTGATTTTCGACTCAAATATCTTTTCAAAAATTTTAAATATTGGTTTCAAAGTAATTTTATCTCATAAGAAATTTTGTTTTTAACATTTGGTAAAAATTTTAAAAAATCGAATTGACAGTTTTTTTTACAAAAAATAAAACTCTAAAAAAAAAACAATACCTACTAAATCTTCGTAAAAATTTACTTTCGACTCAAATAGCTTTTCAAAACTTAAAAATATTGGCTTGAAACTTATTTATTTCACAGAAAATATTGTTTTCGATATTCAGTCATTTTTATATAAAAATCCAACAACAATCCAACTTTTGTTAAATTTTTTGTAGGTTTTTAATTTTTTGTACAAAAACTGACAGTTCGATTTTTCCCTAATGTTGAAAACAATATTTCTTTTAAGTCAAAATTAGTAAGAAGCTATTATCTCAAATTTTTACAAAGATATTTGAGTCGAAAATCGTTTTTTAATAATTTTTTTTATTTTTTGTTTTGGTTTTTAATTTTTTCTAAAACAACTGTCAGTTCTATTTTTTTCAAACTTTAACTGAATTTTGACAACAAGATGGTTTTAATAGATAAAAGTAAATTAAAGACGACATTTTAAAGTTTTGAAAAGATATTTGAGTCGAAAATCAATTTTTATCAACTTTTATACATTTTTTTTAGGTTTTTTTTATTTTTTGTAAAAAAACTGTCAATTCGATTTTTCAAAATGTTGAAAACAATATTTCTCATAAGATGAAATAAGATTGAAGCCTAAATTTCAAGTTTTTGAAAAGATATTTGAATCGATATTCAATTTTTACGAACTTTAAGTAATGTTTTTTTTATACATTTTTTTTAGGTTTTTTTTATTTTTTATAAAAAAAACTGTCAATTAGATTTTTCTCAAAATTTTATCAGATGTCAAAAACATTATTCTTCGTTGCACAAAATTGTTTTAGAGATGAAATCATATTTCAGTCTTAAAATTTTAGAGGTGACAAATTTTTTTTCCAGTTTTATTGATTTATAAAAAAAAACCGTTATATTGATTTTTTTCAAAGAATATACCTGATTGGTATCACGTTGCAATATATTATATAAAATTCAATTCAAGTCTCTAGCGTTTTTGGTTCGTAAGATATTTAGGTTTAACCAAAATTTTCAGCTTTTTTTCAAACTGCTAAGAAGGTAAGAAAACCACCAACGCTATTTTGTTGAGAGCCCTTTCTGCATCTTTCTGCCTTGTTATCTGTATAACAAAATTTATTTGAAGTCGATATCTCTCTTGGTTCTTGAGCTACGGAGGACGAAAAAAACGTCGCGAACGTACGGACGTACGGACGTACAAACGTACATACGTACACACGCACAGACATCTTTCTAAAAATCTTTTATTTCAACTCTAGGGACCTTGAAACTTTGAGAAATGTCAAAATTTTCAATTTGACAAGTCGGACCCATTACAATAACTTTCTATGGGAAGTTAATAAAGTCCAACGTTCAGCTTGTACAAGCGGATCGCTTCGCACGACCCTATCTGCAGCACTGGACAACTTACTCTACCTAAGACCTCTTGACGTTTTTAGCAAACATATAGCTGCAAGCTCTGCTATTCACCTCAAAGCTTCGTCGCAGTGGACTTACAACAACATTAGTTACCCCGTAATTCTTACGTATTTAGAATAAATTCCAAAGCACACAGACTACACCATCCCCGAACTGCAATTCGACAAAAATTTCCAGATTTCTATACCTCACAGTTTTTATTGGGAAAATAGGACATTCCTGGAAGATGAGTAAATCCATTTCTATATAGATGCGTCAAAAACAAAAGAAAGGGTTGGTGGAGGTGTGTATTCTGAACGACTGAAATTAAGTCTCTCATTCCGCCTTCCCGATCATTGTAGCGTGTTCCAGGTGGAACTTTAGGCGATAAAGAAAGTCTTGTCCTGGCTTTAAGAAAAGGTGATATCAACATCTGATATCCGTATTTTCTCAGGTAGCCAGGCCGCTATCAAATCTCTGTCTCTACAAACTCTATAACAGTCCATAACTGTCGATCATCTCTAATGGAGATGGCACAACAGTTTAATATTCACCTTTGCTGGGTGCCGGGCCATAGAGACATTCCAGGCAACTGTAAGGCAGATGAACTCGCAAGGAACGGTACAGTGCAGCCCACCCTTCCACGTTTGCACGTACTGGCATACTAATCGCTACATGTAAACTGCTGCTAATGCAAGACGGTGTGAGGAGGGCAGGCACCAGGTGGAATAACATCACCACGTGTCAAGTCACAAAAAACATTTGGCCAAGACTGGATTTTAAACGTTCAAGGTGCTTGCTATCTCTAAGTAGATCACATATTAGCTCGATAATAGGTGTAATAACCGGACACTCTCTAATACGAAAGCATGCCACGATACTAGGCGTATTCACAAATGACTTTTGCAGAAGCTGTATGGACAAGGAAGAGGAGGAAACAGTTCTTCATCTTCTCTGCACATGCTCTGGTCGGGCTCGAAAACGCAAGAATTACCTAGGAGAATTCTCCTTTAACGATCTAAACGATCTCACGATTCGTAAGGGACTCAAACTGGTTCCATTGAGATTGGGATGAAGTCTCAAGATTTATGTGGTATCAAAAAGGGCCAAGTGTGTCCGTTTCCACATTGGACAGCCACTATAACCTAACCTAACCCTTAATAACCAATAATCACCATATTTTCAGGGTTGCATAATTAGTTTAAAAGTTATAAAATTTTTTATATTTAAAAAAAAACACTCATTTAAATTGAAATATATATAGGAAGGATTTAAAAAAAATGTACTAGATAAAATATCTATTATTATACAGTTTTCGATGATTTTGAACTTTATAATCATTTTTTTTTAAGTGTTTCAAGAAGAAGTAATTTCTGCTTTAAAAAAACATGTGTAAGCTTTATAAAAATAGTTTGTCCTTAAAAAGTGTTTCGGAAGGAAAAACAAAGTGACATGAATTGCATTCAAATACCAATACCAAAAATTCTATTTCAAATTGATTTTATTACCTTTATATAGGTAAACTTTAAAACCCTCCCCGGAAAATGTAACATTTTTACTCATCACAAAGTGCTTAAGCACCTTTCATTTATCAAAATAAAACTTAAGGATTTGTTTTGTCTTCTATTTTTCTAGGGATTAAAAGCCAATTCATTTTGACTCTGCAACAACAATTAAACAGAATTAAGCCACGTCAAAACATCCATCGAGAGCAAGAGAGAGAAATACAAATAAAATAAAAACAACACCAACACCAACAACATTGCGCATCCAAGGACACAATGTATAAACGAAAATCCTTTGCTGATTATTATTGCGCTTGCTAATCCGGATTAAGGAACGAACAAACTGATGGCGATGGGCGGATGTACGAGGATAGTGTAGTTGCAATAGTTGGATGCTATATTATTGTTTCATTCAGCATAAACAAAAAGCTTGATTAAAAACATCAAGGGTTCAGTCCAGAATCAGAATCAGCATCAGGGCAGGGTGATGGAGGTTGATGGCGAATACTGGCTGCAGAGGTTTGCTTCATTGTTGGGTGCTAAATGTGGATCTCAAGGATATAAAATATATACCATACCTACAAATGTACTGAACCTACATACATCCTACAATAAAAAGTACACACTTTTAAAGGATTTACATGGAAAAAAGTTGAAGTGAAAAGGATTTGCATGAACAACATCAAGTAGGTTTATATCAGGAGAAAAGGATAATTCTCTGAATATAATTTCAAGCTTTGAGTGTATCTGCATATGTGTAGGTCTAGGTAGGTATAGATCTATAAAAGGTCCCTTCATTATTTCTTGATTATCTGTTGGAAGTTGTTATTATGCACGATATATGGATATGGATTGGGATACCTATATCATTAAGGCAACTTTGTTTTTCTTTAATCCCTGTAATTGTATGTAAATGTATACCCACGTCGATGATTAACACCAAATTAAGAGTTCCAGGCTACTGGTTGAATAGATGTGTTATATGGAAAGCATTTGCGTTCGAAATATTAATGATTTCACTTGAAGGACAACATTTTATTTTGATTCCGGTATTGTTACTGTTGCTGCGAGACGAGCAAATAAGTAATTTAACAAATTAAAAAACATTTAAAATGTTTATATTAAATAATATACTTCAATTCTATGGCGTTAACATGAAACCTGTAGACAACATACTTTTAATCAATTAACAAAAATTATTCCTAAAAAAGTAGACTATTCAACTCCTTACAAACGATCAGAATGAAGTCTCTGTGCTATTCGAAGTTTGTGCTTGAAATGAAACCTACATCGGTATTCCACAGAATTTTTGTCCGAATCGCTTTGGATCTATTGAATAGTTTAAAACACTTCCAAAAAAACGTCAACTCTAACGCTATATAGGGTGATTAAATTTAAAGGGCCGATGTTGTTTTAGAATAAAATGCAAATTATTTAACAAATTATTGTCATTTCGTTATATTGTGATAATATTGAATTATATATATTACGTTGGATGTTTAAATGGTAGACATGTCCATTCAAGAGGACACAATCGTCCACAGTTTTTTCTCAAAACCAACCTCTGTCTATCAACTCCTACTCTCACCTCCCCGTGATGAACATCGGGTGCCTAGTACCTCAACTGGAGATTAGGTTCCAACCGCAGTGGAAAGTTGCCGTTGTTAGCGGATGCCCTAAATTGCTGCAAGGCAGATATTACCGCCATCCAAGAAAGAAATGCGATGGGATGGACCGGGCAAACGCAAACTAAAAGACTGCGATATATACTACGGCGACTGCTACCGAGAACAAAGACGACGTCTATTTAGGTGTGGATTTGTTGTTGGAACTAGACTTAGGCAAAAAGTCTTGAGTTTCATCAAGGCTAAATTGGCCAACATAAGCCTAATATGCGCGCAACTTATGTTCTTTTATTAATTGAAACACTTTTAAAAAAAAGGTAAAGCAACTTGTTTTATTTATGTACCAGATTCAACTAACTAATTCTAAATAATAATTTTGGAAAGAAGTTTATGTCGATCGAATGCATTTGCCAATATCATCAATTTCATCATTTCTTGGAACTCTAACTAGTCCAGACGATTGGCAAATGCATTTTATTATTATTTGGTGTCATCGCATTTGCAACACCTGTGGGAACATCCGTTACGTGTTTCCCTGGGTATGCTGACATCGACATAACTGGGATGCCCCAACAGAGGAGAAAGATGAAGACACCAAAGACATATTCTTCGAGCTCTTGGACAAGACATATGAGCAGTTCCAGGGGACATGGAAATCTCCTGATCAATCAACCGTCAACCAGACTGACCAAATTGCGATCGACGCACGACACTTCTCCAGTATAAAGAATATACGAACATTCCGAGAGGCCAACATTGACTCGGACCACTAATTCGTTGTAGCCAAGGTACGGCTACAGATATCCCGATCCAAGCCATAACGAGGAAGTCGACGTTAGACGGCTACAATCGCAAGAGACTGCCATGTCCTTTTCCGATCAAGTCTCTAATAAGCTCCTATGGATTCCTATGCTTCCTGCATTAAGCATTGAAAACCAGTGGCACCATTGCCTTGCAGCCATCAGAGATGCCGCCTCTGAAGAGCTAGGTTTCACACGCCCACCACAGCGAAACCCCTGGTTTTATGACGAATGCCGGTAAGCGCACGCAGCGAAACAAGAGGCATACAAAACGGCGCTGCACAAAAGGACTAGAGCTTCTCGCGAGCTCTACGAGCAGAAGAGGAGAGAGGAACACCGGCTTCTTAGATGGAAAAAAAGAGAGCATGAGAAGCGAGCAATCGAGGAGATAGAGGGATGTCACAACAGGAATGAGGTTCGTAAATTTTACCAAAAGGTAAAAAACACCTCCCAAGAGTACCAGCCACGAACCGAAGCCTGTAAAGACGAACTATTCAAAGCAGAAGGCGATGACTTGGCACGAAGCATGCACCAACTCATCTGCAAAATATGGTCGGAGGAAAGCATGCCCGATGAGTGGAATCTCAGCATAGTGTGCCCGATACATAAGAAAGGAGACCCTCTAAACTGCCCCAACTACAGAAGCATCAGTCTCCTAAACATTGCATAAATAAACTCCACTATTGAGCAAATATTCACACTACGGCAGATCTTGGAAAAAACCCAGGTGCTTCAAATCGGTACCCACCAACACTTTATCGATTTTAAAGCCTCGTATAACAGCATCCATAGGGAAGAGCTCTTCAGAGCAATGGCTAGTTTTGGCATCCCTGTCAAAATTATCCGTTTGTCCAGAATGACGTTGGAGAATGCACGCTACTTTATCAAGGTCGAAATAGATCTCACCGATGCATTTGATGTCAAAAAGGTTTCAAACAAGGCGATGCACTGTCATGCGACTTCTTCAACATCGTTTTGGAATGAATTGTGCAAAACTCAACTGTCAACACTAGAGGCACAATCTTCCAAAGGTCCATCTAATTACTCGGATACGCAGATGATATTGACATAATTGGAAGATCAAAGCGGGATGTCAGTGGAGCGTTTTTGAGCATTCTGACGGAAGCGAAGAAGATGGATCTAGTGGTCAATGAGGGCAAGACCAAGTTCATGCTGTCACCAAAAAGGACATTGAACGACAACGTCTTGGACAAAACGTCACCATGGACACCTATAAATTGGAGGTATTTGAGGATTTTGTCTTCCTAGGTACCGCTATAAACTCACACAACGACACCTGCGCTGAAATCAAGCGAAGAATAACTCTTGCAGTACGCTGCTTCTTTGGACTTTGAAGGCAATTGAGAAGTAAAGTCCTCTCTCGAGTAACTAAAACCACCATCCTTAAGACACTCATCATCCCGCTTCTCATTTATGGCGCTGAGGCCTAGACCCTGTCAAAGAAAGATAAGAGCGTCTTAGGATGCTTCGAGAGAAAAATTCTTCGGGTTATTTTTGGTCCCGTACGCATATATGGAGAATGGAGGAGAAAATATAGCGACAAACTGTACGGGCTGTACAGCGACAATAACCTAGTTAGCAGAGTTAAAGTCCAACGGCTTAGATGGCTAGGTCATGTAGAGCGGATGGACATCAACGCTCCAACGAGGACCTCAACCAACTTGGCGTGCGAAACTGGAGAAAGCTAGCTAGGGACCGAGCTGGCTGGAGACGCTTGTTGGTTGAGGCCCAGGTTCGCCCCGGACTGTAGCACCACCTTAAGTAAGTAAGTAAGTAAGTCAATCATTGTGGGTGCTTAGGTTTTTCGACAATCCACTCTTGGATTATCATTCGCCCAAATGCACCAATTCTGCTAATTGGCGAATTCACTGAGATGAAAATGTGCCACATCACTGAAGATGGTTTTCTTTGAAAATTCATCATCCACTGATGCCAGTTTTTGCCACCATTGTGGCATTCACGACGCTTAAAATGTTCAAAAAGCTTTAGTTCTTGAGTCAATGCTTTTTCCAGAGCAAATGTATGTCTTATTGTAAGTTATGTGCCTCCAAGTAGCTCACTTGATTTGTATGAAAATTTGTGTGTCTTAGGTGATTTCAATCTACCTGATATACATTGAAATTGGTCCTAAAATGTTATTTCCAGTTAATATTAAACATGAAGTTAAATTTATTCATTTTTTTATGTTTTTTAAACTTAGTGCAAGTTAATCATATCGATAATTCTTTAGGAAAATATTAGACTTAAGCTTCGTGACTTAAAAAGAAACGTAATGCATACGTAAAATACGAGTACACTTAATCACAAAATCAATCGGATTAGGATAATTTGAGTAAATTCCGTAAAGATTTTGTAGTTATTAGTAAGTTTCTATATAGAGCTTATATCTTAAATATTGAAAGTAATATAAAAAACAACAGTAAATCGTTCTGGTCATTTGTCAATTCTAAAAGAAAATCGATAATTATTCCAAATACCATGTTTTTCAGAGGTGTAGAACCGTCGGATTTAAGCTCCTTAGTTGAATTGTTTGCTAATTATTTCAAATCCGTTTATTCTCATTCAGGTTTTAATAATAGTTCACTGAACAACATAATAAGTAGGTTTGATATTGGCTCGATCCAGTTAAGTGTTGAAGAATTTAATTCCGACTGAAATCACTTCAGTCTAATTACAGTTCTGGACACACACAGTTTTCCTTCGGCAGTGTCAAAAATTTGTTGTGATTCCATCTGTGGTCCTTGACTAAGGATATTCAACAAGTCCCTCCAAGAAGATATTTTTATTGATGAATTGAAACTTTCTTACTTGGTCCCTATACACAAATCAGGTTCTAAAAATAATGTGATAGGCGTATTTGTAAACTCTCCGCAATTCCCAAATTGTTTGAAAGCATGGTGAAAATAAAGCTTGATTTTCTCACAAGTAAATATTTATCAGAAGTACAGCATGGTTTTGTATCCGGTCGATCATCTGTAACCAATTTAAGTTATTTCACTTCGTATGTCACTAATGCTATGGAACAAAAATATATACACTGATTTAATAAAGCCTTTGATTCTGTGAACCACCAAACACTTCTGAAAAATTTTGAGATTTTTGGTTTTCATTGTCACACAACAAGTTATGATTGGGGATACATGGTCAAAGGAAATTCAGTGTACATCAGGTGTCCCGCAAGGTAGCAACCTAGGTCCGCTCCTTTTCATAATGTTCGTTAACTATATTGTCTCGGTTTTTATTTATTGTGAATGCTTATTATATTATGCAGACGATCTGAAAATATTTCCCAAAGTTTCGACTTTGGACGATTATCAACTTATGAAATCTGACATTGATTCTTTATCAAATTGGTGTCACATCAATAGCCTTATATTGAATATCAAGAAATGTAAGACGATTTCTTTTTCCAAAAAATATCATATTTTGTTATTAAACTATGCAATTGAATCTGTGAATTTAGATAGGGTTTCACGTATTTAAGACTTAGAACTTATTCTTGATTCCCAACTTTCTTTTACAGGTCATTTCGATTATTTGGTTCCTAAGGCCAACTCGCTAGCCTGGAAAAGACTTTAAAGATCCTTTTGTGTTATCATTCTTGTATCTCTCACTCTCGTCACATCAATTTTGGAACACGCAGATGTTATTTGGAGTAATATTTATATAGTTCATTCTGATCGGATTGAAAAGATTCAAAGACGAAGGCGGTAATCAAATTGTCATATTGACTACCGAAGTTGTTTTATTGACTACTTTTGAAGTCATATTGAACATAAAGTTCAGATACGTCGAATGGGTGCTTGAACAAAATTCGGTGGACGTCGATTTTTCGAACAAAATTTGCTTCAGCGACGAAGCTTATTTCGCACTCGGCTGGTATGTGTAATAAACAAAATTGTTGTATTTAGGGTACTGACAATCCTCCAGTAAATGAAGAGGTCATTGTTTGGTGTGCTCCTTGGTCCGGAGGTGTGATTGGATCTTAATTCTTCGAAAACGGTGGCGCTGGAACGACTGTCGCCGTCAAATCGGAGCGTTGCGGGCATATGATAACCGATTTTTGTTTGCCTGGTTTGGTGCAACATGCCTCACAACTTGAACAATTATGGCTTTATTGCAAGAGACAAAATCATAGTGTTAGTAAGTTTTAAAAGAACATGACGATTTACTAACGTAATTCAAAATAATTAAGTCTACTGCTTTCTGACTTAAAATGTATTTAATGGGTTAAAATATGTCGCCAATTTATCAAAACCGTTCAAACAGAAACGTAAGTCTTAAGGAAACATGTAGGTTAAAGTAAAGTTAAAGATATCTATACCACCATACAAATTTCACATACCTGTAATTCTGCTTAATTAAATTTTCACATAAGTAATATTACCTCTTAAATACTTCCAACATCATAGAACGTTAAATAGGTAGAAGTAGGTAAAGGTTCTTATCAAAGAAACAAAAAGTAAAAGAAAAAACTTTTCAATGTAATTTACTTATGAGTCTCAAAAATATCAATACAAAATTTAACATCAAAGGAAATGCTTCTCTTTTATTTTGATTCCTTGGAATAAAAATGTGTTTATGTATGTTTGGGGAATTCTGTATAAAATAAAACTAATTACGTAAATGGTGCAATCCTTTTTGCTCCTTATTTAGCCTTTTATTTTTTTTTTTTCTATTACATCAAATGTGCGAAAAGTGGCCAAACCCTTGCTACTACTTTATACCTTACCTTCCTACCGTCACTCGTTGCTTCGTTGATGTGCACATCTTGGTCCTTGTGATTTTATTTTTATTATTTTTTCTCTTTCATTGGCAATCTTATTCAATAAAAAATAATCTTGGAGAGTAAAAGAAAAAGAACACAAAATCAAGTAAAAAATCTAGGCAAAGTGCCAAACCATCTAACAAGATGGAATTGGCTGCCTCAAGGTAAAAGGTAGAGGAGTCTATTTAACTGTGTAAAGGTTACCACCGGTCTTCAATGAATTTCACAAAAAGAAAGGGGTTGCTTTAAGGAGACATGGGCCTTAAAGGACCTTTCAATGGATTTGAAATCAAAGTACCTAACTTTTTAACGAATTTAAGTACCTTTTTAAATAACTTAAAGGCTTACACAACCTTGAATTTTTCAACCAATAACAATCGACATGAATTTCGAATTCTAATAGCTACGGAGCTTATTTAAGTATGAATGGGGATTAATTTCCGTACTTATTCCTTATGACTGAAGTTTATCAGTTACTTATCCTTGAAAATTAATAGTTATGGCAAAAATTAAAACCGCCCTCCAAGATGTTGCGCCCTAAGAACTTACATTTTTGCCCAACTCAGATGGTACAGCTCTGTGCACAACATCTTTCCACAGCACGTTCTTCGATTTTCACAAGGAGCTTTCGGTTAAAAGACATACAATGTTTAAGAAATCACTTTGACACTTTCAACCCTTTTACAAATTTGAGTTTATATTCTCTCAAGTATGTGCCCGTTCCGTTCGCCCTCACAGCAGCTATAGCAATATACCTCCCGGCAACTCCTGCAACATTCTTCTTTTACGAGTTACGACTCCACCCATTCCCGATACATCGTTCAATTTTGGTTTGGAAATTGTTGTACCGTGTATCCTGTCAAAAGAGCTTTCAAAGAGAGTTTCCCGAACAAGCTGCTGTAATGTTTTAGAAATTGAATTTCCATCCCAACTCCTTCTATCCCGCTATCCTTTTTTTTAAGTATTCTTTTTTTTGTAAGTTTTGGTTTTGTCTCTAGATGCAATGAAGCAAGAACACTTTTTTGGCTGGTCCTCGATAATTTTGCATCCTAGAGCAAGGCATTGGTATAAAGTTCAGCGATAGACGTTGAGCCAATAGAATATTGAACATAAAGTACGACCACCATCTATAAGCGGTATAGAGGTCTTGTATCTATAACGTCTATTAGCTATGTACAGGTACATTCATATATTGGACGATGACAAGGAAGAAGTTATCCAGAGTAGCTATAGGTATTGTACTGATGGATTCAGGATCTAGGTAAAGGCAAGTTCTTCTAGGTTGGTACAGCAGGTGAATATTTGAGGTAGACAATCCCTGTACGGATCTGTGTGTAGGTTATAAGCGAAAAGTTATAAAAATTCCATAGCTGAATCGATACATTAGTATCGTGAGTCGTGAGTGGAATTTAAAATATTTCCGAAACAAGTTTTTCGCAATTTTTCCGTGATATTTCTCCATACTTAGCTTAAGTGAATTTCGATTTTTTCGGGGGATTTTTGTTCAGTTTTTTTGTTCAAAATGGTGGAATAGTGTTTCGCAGAAGTTGTTCTTCACTTTTATGTAATCTATATATGTACGTTGGCTGTCATATTCTCTATCCATATGCAAGTCAAGTTGAAATAGTTAAGATATGAAGAAAAAAGGGGTTTTCTAGGAGGCGAATAGATCAGCTTGTGTGATGTTTCTAGGCGTTTGGAATATGATTTGATAGAATATATTTATATTTGTGAATAGAAGGATAAAGTGAGGTAAGAATGCAATAGTCGTACATAATATTAAAAATTTAAGGATAATTTTATACAACTGTTTCGAGAATGTGTTCAAAAATAAAGCTGTTAATTTAGTAACGATATATTTTTTATTTCAAAAGATTTTTTTTTTGATTTTAGAAATTCACAGGGTTAATTAATTAAGAAGTTTAATACTAAGTTTATTTACAATTTTAAATATCATTTGTATTAATTATTATTATATCCCCATCCTGTGCAAATAAGTCGTTTGGCAACTGATTCGTTTGATCCGACTATAAGAGGTGATGAAAAATTTGGTGGCAATGATGATCTTGGACCATCATTTCCAGTTGTGTGTTTATTTTTATTTAAAACACTATTGTTTAATAGTCTTTGATGTTTCCTCTGTTTAATATCTGCACATTTTTCAATATGGTCTTGAATTTCAAGAACACTCAAGTGATGGATTGCTTCTACTCCTTGAAATCCAAAAATGATCCAATCTTCATCATCGTCAGCTTGGTCATATAATACTGGTGACATAGAGCTCGTGGATTGAGGTTGTGGAGAACTGGGGTAGCTGTAGGTCCATTCTGCGTTGAATATATTTTTTGTTTGTTGAGATTGTTGCACATAATTATTTTGGTTCGTATGTTGGACTGCAAAGTTCGGTGAATGATTGCGTTTTCTTGATTCTTCATGATAAACTTGTTGATGTCTTTTGTGGGCTGAGCCCGAAACTCTCCACCTTTGTTGATGACTATGATTTGGTTTGGAGAGAACTTCACTGGATTTTCTCCACTCCTGAGAATTCGTCCTTTGGTACTGCTTATGGTTGCGAAAGTTTGACTTATTTGAGTTGCGTTGTTCCTGAGGGGTGTGGTTAATTTTCTTTACTGAATGATTCATAGTGTTTGTTTATTGTTTTTAAGATTCAAAATAAAATTCTAATTTAAAGAACAAAATAATTAAATTATTTGTTTCTCTTCGTAAGTGTGTTTCGTTTGTTAGAATCTAACTGACTGATATCCTTTGAATTTCGGCTCTAGTTTATATATCTAAAATCTTAAATCTACAGGTAGTACATTGTTGTAAAATAAACAGGTAAATAATTGTTATAAAAAGGATAAACAGTAATTAAATTCAGGTATTTTTACCTGCGTTAAACATGATCAAAAGATTAAGTCCCCAAAACTAGAGAAAGGATTAAAATCAGGTATATAATATTAAGCCCAATAAAAATAAGGGTGACTTACGTAATATTAGGTACAAATTTTAAATCCCTATCTATACAAAATAATTATTGAGAATTTGTTTGGTGGAATTCTGAAAAATTATTGTCAAGAGATTTTACTTAAAAGTTTGTCAATCCATTCAAATTATACCAAAATAATTAGTAAACATGTTATTTAAAAAGAAATAAATCAAGTTTTAGTTTTGTGAATTTAAACATTTGTAAAAACAATTTAATCAAAATCGTAAAGGACGATTTTGGCAAAATGTTTATCCAGACGAGCTAAATACAAAATTCATATTTTCTCAGAGTTATAACATAAAAGGAACTTTTTAATTTTCGGAATGATCATTCATTTTATCAAGGAAAATGGGATAAATAAAATGTCTTTCTTTCAAAAATGTACTGCTGAGGGAAGCTTAATTTAACAGTGGCCCCATACAATTTTTTTTATTATTTTTTTATTGGCTTCTTTTAAAAACTTGGCTTCTTTTAATAAGAAAAACATTTTTTGTGTTGCTCTTCTTCTCAGCAACTTATGAACTGATTTCAATATTTTTTTTGAATAAGCTCTTATATTGCCTTAACAATATTTGATTATCAAAAGTGCAAGTTTTTATTTTTTGGATTTAAAAAAAAAATATTGAATTTTTTTTTCTTCAAAACTCTGTATTATTATTTTGACAAAATTGTAATAACATTTCTATCTTTTATCCAAACTAATGCATTTGGTACATATTTATATGATACATTTTATCAACAATCTATTTTAAAGTGTCTATCAAGGAGCAAGGTATCAAGATACCTTTGTATATGTGATTTTAAAATATTATTCATTACGAATAAGGTTGTTTCAAACATATTTTACTTGCCTTCGCCAATATAAAAGAATAATTACTTAGTACAAGTTTAAGAATCTAACCAGAAAGAGTAGGTATATGTATTTTCTATTAGGATCACTTTTTCAACTTATGTATAAACATTATGCCTGCCAAAACGTACAAGAGCCTGACTGTAAACAACACATGAATAGCAATTTCTTGTACTTCTTCGAATGCTTGCTTCTTATAAAATTTAATGGCAAAAATAAACTGTACGTAATTACTCCATGTTCGCCCTGAAAACTGGAAGGAAAGAAGTAATTTAATTGGATTGTAGTAAGTTTCTTCTACCTACTAATAACATTCCTTCATTACCATTATTAACATGGCTGAGCACACCAATGAACTATTCTTAATTCGTTTTAGACACCTGCCTAACTACACAACCAATAGGCGATCGCTTTACAATTTAAACATACATGTTCTGCCTCTTTCTTTTCTTCAGATAATTTACTTTCCATCCTGGTTCTTCTAATATTAAACATAAATAAAGTCTTAGGATGAATCGCGTTGGTTTTTTTGACAAGTCAAATGGCATTTATATCTTTGAAGACAAACTTATTTTACAGGTATATTTTTAAATCTTATATAGGTACTTTAAACAGACTCTTAGCATATAGGAGCAAGTTCGTGCGACCCAGTAGTGCAATTTATTTTAAAATCCTTTCTGCTTTTTGTTGTTATATTATCTGAAGAATACAATTTTTATGTTAATCAAATTTTAAATGACTTAGTTAAATGTTATGATTTATCTAATTTGAAACGATTTTATTTTCTAACCATCTCTTAACAATTTTCTAAAGTGAAAATCACGGAATGGGTACTTTAACTTTTTATAAATTCGCTTAATCCACAAGACAATTTTACAATTAATCTTATAAATGCAGCAGCATGGAGTGTCAATCTACAGTCGTTAAATGAAATAAATAGATCCGTTTGAGCTTATTTCCTTTAAGATATGTTCGGAAGACAACTTTCCAATAAAAACCAATTCGCAATTTACCAGTTAGCAAAACTAAAAGCAAGGCTGAAAATTTTGGATTCGCTGGTAAATTACTTAATAGTTAGCAAAATGCTAGTTAGTTAAATATTATGCTCTTAACCATGGGTTTTTAAAATTTTAAGTTACATATATATATATAAACGTGCAGATCATCACAACTTCAAATTATAGCATAAACAAAATCATCTGCAAATTCCTACCATTCTCAAAGTTATGTTAAAATTTTTCTTTGGGTTTCAAAAAACTCCATCTTGACGGTGGTCTATCGAAAGTTTATAATTTCTAGAGCACTAAATGTTGGAATGGTGTTTTTCATTTTATTAAAACAAAACCGATATTTAAACATTTGCTTGCGGATTAATTTATTTCTGCCTGCAAAATTCAATTTTCTAGGTAAAATATTTGTATGAAAAATATTATTATTTTATGATACTTTAAATAACATGGTAAAACCTAATTAATAAGGTAATTAGGTATAATCCTACAGTTTTTGTTTTTCTTTTCACTCAAGAAATAGGGACAGGTAAAAATCAATTGATTATGCTACTTTTATTAAAAATTATTCATTTCCTGTTGGATTACTCTCCAAAAAACCCAAAAAAAATCAAAATAAGGGTTTTAAACTGCAACTCATGATTATAATGGTACAGTTACATATTTTATAGGCTAAGGAAAAGATTTTCTTTATTAGACTTTTTAAGAACGCAAATAAAACCATTCCCAGTTTACAAAATATGCTTTATTTACGAGTTAACAAACAATGATATAGATGGGTTTTCGGTACATTGTTCGGACTCAATTTTCATAATACGTCAGCTTACTTATGTTTGGAGCTGATGCTAGAAGACAATTTCTAAGAAAATATTGGTTTGCGTGAACCATTTTCAAATATTTTAATCAAAAAGGAGAATTTGAAGAGTCAACAAAACTTAAAATTGTAAAGAGTAAATTTTTTGGTTCTTGAATTTAAAGTAATATGTGCACTTAGTTACATAATATCTCTAAAAATTTAGTAAATACAAATTAAGGGAAACAAATTATTTGGGAAACAACTTTAGTGTGGCACTCACAAATTACGCATTGCATACTGTTTTCGAGAATTAAGAAGCTTTAATATTATATGAATTTTGTGGCCACTGGCCATTAGTATAAAGAATTTGCTTGTAGAAATATGAGGAATTTTTCCTCTTCATCGCATCGGTTCCTACGCTGGTTGTGAATAACACTCGATTTCTTAGCTCTTTAGAGAAAGCAAGTCTCTTTGCTAGGCAGTTCGCCGCCAATTCAACGCTGCCAGTGAATTCTATGGCTCCGCCTGTAATCGAGCGTTTCAGTGATGGTCTGGGCCCAATCTATTTTCACACTCTTAGTGTGGCGGTAGTTCTAAAAGGTCTTAAAATACATAAATCCGCTATTCTGGATGGTATCCCCGCTATTGCTCTGAAGAACACCTAGTTTTTTAACGCTTGGAAAACCACTACGTAAGATTTGTCAGCTGTCCTACTCCTCAGGTATCGACCCAAGCTGATGGAAAACCACATTTGCCCAGCGTATTCTCAAAAAGGCGAATCTTCCTCGAAATGCTGATTAATTATCAGCTCAAGAAATATCTTGAAAATCGAAAGCTTCTTAATGACCGACAATACGGTTTTCTTCGCAGCAATAGGTCCACTGGTGATCTCATGGTTCATCTCATCAAAAAGTGGAGCAAAGCTAACATCCGTTTGGAGAAAGTAAGATTATTGCACTTGATATTTTAAAAGCATTTATTAAGAGTTTGGCATAAAAGCTCTCTTATTCCAAATGCGTTCTTTCGGTTTTCAAGAATCCCTCCTTAATTGGATTAGGAAATACCTTTCAAATTGTTCCATACAAGTAGTATTGGAGGGATTTAAGTCTGAAAACCACAAAATAAATGCTGGTGACCCCAGGGCTCTTGTCTAACTCCAACACTCTTTCTCATATTTATTTATGATCAAACTTCTAATCCAACACATTTTTTCGCTGATGACAGTTCTCTTAGCTTTTCATATTCGTTGCAAAAACAAATATAATGAGCGCATTAAATTCTGACCTAAACAGCTTTTGAACAATGAGGAATACAAAATCGCGTGTAATTTAACGCTTCGAAACCCCAATTTTGTCTTGTTGCGTTAAAGCGAGATATACTCCTCTTGTCATTATCCATAGATGGCACTTGCAGTATGAACCTCTCGATATTCTTGGTATGTGTAACACCAACCAAAAATTCCGAAAGATGCTTAGGTTTTCTAGACGACGCAAAAAGTATTTCTCCCCTTCTGATATAGCAACAACTACAAGACTTATATACGTCCAAAGCTTGAGTATAACTCCCATATCTAGGCTGTGATAATACCATCATAGGATCATTTACGTCGCTTGAACATCGTCGTATGGTTTCTTGTCTCACCTTTTTTACCGTTAATTTAACGGTTTATGCTCTAGAGAAATAGCCAGCTGCATTCCTCCTCTTAAACAGTTCACTCGTAAGACTCGCACTTCTAGGAATGCTCATCAGTATACCCCCGAGCCAAACTTCGGTCGTATTCTCTAGTACAGGGATTCGTTCTTAAGCCGTACTACGCGAATGTGGAATTCCTTGCCACACTCTGTCTTTCCCAGCCATTGCAATATTCCACCTTTCAACCCCTCTCTCCCTGTGCTCACACTGTGTCTTTACATAATAAGGGTAGTGTTATCCACTTGAGTCTGCGCTTAAAAAAAAACTAAAGTGACACTTTTGCTGTTTAGTTATTTTAATTCTTGAAATTCGTGTTTAAATCTTAGTTCTAAATCATTCACAGATTCATTTCAGAACGTAGATCTCTTTAATTTATTAAGGCATTAAATGTATTTGTATTAACCAGATTTTCAATTTTGAAAGAAAAAAACTTCAGGAAAAATAAGATAGAATCAAGTATGAAATTAGCGGTCTCTTATTACCGGTTTCTTCTAAGGATCCTGAATATTTGCTCTTTTTATCAAAAGAGGTATTATGAAGTTTAAAATTTTTTGAAAACTTTTAAGATAATTACAAAGATTTTAGTTGTTTTTGACAACAAACCGCTTTTTGGTGAATATTGTAAAACCACTAACTAATCTTTAAAGTGGGTCATGACCCCTACGAACACAACACTTCTCAGGATGTCCGAACCTTCTGAGGGCCAATATTGACCAGGACCACTACCTCGTTGTAGACAGGGTACAGCTGCGAATGTAACGATCCACGCCAATACAAGGAAGTACTGTGAGAAGTATCGACGGTAGACGGCTACAATCGCAAGAGACTGTCATGTCCTTTTCCTATCGAGTCTCTTGTAACCTCTTAAGGAGTCCTATCTTGCCTGCATTAAGTATTGAAAACCAGTGGCAATATTGACTTGCAGCCATCAGAGATGCCGCCTTTGAAGTGCTATGTTTCACACGGCCACCACAGCGAAACTCCTGGTTTGACGACGAATGCCAGCAAGCGCATGCAGCAAAACAACAGGCATGCAAAACGGCGCTTCACAAAAGGACTAGAGCTGCTCGCGAGCTCTACGAGCAGAATAGGAGAGAGGTCCACCGGCTTCTTGACGAGGAGATAGAGGGATGTCACAATAGGAATGAGGTTCGTAAATTTTACCAAAAGGTAAAAAAACCTATCCAGGTAATACCAGCCACGAACCGAAGCCTCTAAAGACGTTCAGGGGAACATTGTAGTAGAACCGCAGTCGATGTTGAGAATTTGGAAAGACCACTTCTCAAAACTATATAACGGCGATGACGAACCGAATACCGCTGTAAAGGAGATGGAACCACTAAACCTAGGCGACGCAGATCAATAATTCCGCCTTCCCGACCTCGACAAAGTGAAGATAGCTATATCTAAACTTAAGTCAAACAAAGCTGCATCGTTGCTGAACTATTCAAAGCAGCAGGCACTGACTTGGTAGGGAGCATGCACCAACTCATCTGAAATGCGCCAACTACAGAGGCATCGGTCTCCTTAACATTGCGTATAAGATCCTCTCTGCCGTATTATGTGAACGTCTGAAGCCATTCGTCAACAACCCTGTCAAACTTATGCGTTTGTGCAGAATGACGATGGAGAATGCACGCTGCTCTATCAAGGTGGGAAGAGATCTCACCGATGCATTTGATGTCAAAAAGGTTTTAAACAAGGCGATGCATTGTCATGCGACTTCTTCAACATCGTTCTGGAAAGAATTGTGCAAAACTCAACCGTCAACACTAGAGGCACAATCTTCCAAAGGTCCATCCATCTATTGCTCGGGTACACAGATGATATTGATATAATTGGAAGATCAAAGTGTGATGTCAGTGGAGCGTTTTTGAGCATTGCGACGGAAGCGAAGAAGATGGGTTTAGTGGTCAATGAGTGCAAGACCAAGTATATGCTGTCATTAAAAAAGGACACTGAACGACAACGTCTTGGAAAAAACGTCACAATGGACAGCTATAACTTTGAGGTAGTTAAGGACTTTGTCTATCTAGGCACCGCTATTAACATAGACAATTAACTTTTGCAAATCGATGCTTCTTTGGGCTTAGAAGGTAATTGAGAAGCATAAGCCTCTATCGAGCATCTAAAATCACCATCTATATGACACTCATCATCCCGCTTCTCATTTATGGCGCTGTCGCCTGGACGCTGTCAAAGAAAGATGAGAGCGTCTTTGGGTGATTTTTGGTCCCGTACGCATAGATGGAGAATGGAGAAGAAGATATACCGACGTACTGTACGGGCTGTACAGCGGCGCTTACCTATTTAACAAAATTAAAGTCCAACGGCTTAGATGGCTAGGTCATGTAGAGCGAATGGACATCAACGCTCTAGTCCGGAAGGTCTCCAAATCCAATCCCGAGGAATGGTGCAATAGAGTAAGACCGCGACTCAGGTGGCGCACGCAGGTGGGTGAAGACCTCAACCAACTTGGCGTGCTAACTAAAGACAGCTAGCTAGGGACCGAGCTATCAGGAGACGCATGTTGGTTGAGGCCCAGGTTCACCCGGACTGTAGCGCCACCTTAAATAGGTAAGTAAGTAAGAATTACATTTATTTTGTGTCCAACAAACACAACAATCCTTTTTTAAATAATTAAGATGTCCCTAATTATCAGGTCATCAGGTATTTAAAATACACCTTTTTAAAAACGCAATAATCAAAACAAAAAGCGGGGTTTTAGGGCTAGGTGAGGTTAGGCTAAAGTGACTATCCGTGATGGAATAGGACACACTTAGGCCAGTTTAATGCCCTATCGTAATACTACATGAATCTTGAAGTTTTTTTCTAAGCTCAATGAAATCAGTTGAGTCCCTTACGAAACGTGAGAGGCTGATTATGCTAATATGATTTCGATCGTTTTAAAAGAATTCTCTTAGGAAATTCTTTCGTTTTTGAGCTAGTGCAGGGCATTTACTTTTAGACAGTGCCCGGTTACACCTATTATCGAGCTAACATCCGATCTGCTTACATAAAACAATCAGCAGCTTAGTAAACCTGGACTCAAAATACGAGTATCTCTTAAAAATAAATTATATGATAATTTTGAAGATTTCAAATCTCTTTCTTCTAGATAGAATTTAAATCATTTTGGAATCTTACTTAGTTTTTGAAAGTTCTCATTTATAAATCTTTATCTGACTCTATATAAAGTTTTGAAAAAAACATTGAGCTTGATGCTTTAACAATGATAAAAAATACGTGCTGATTTCGAATCCAAACTTTAATTTAACATTTACTCATATTTTTAAAATACTGGTTTGAAAATTAGTTACAAGAACAATACTGACTTTCAACCCGTTTTGCCTTTTTTTTTTATTGAAAACCTTTTAACATAAATAGTTAAGTGTTTCCTTCAGATTTTTGTAAGACAGCTGAAATCTAACACTTAATTAAGATTTTTCGAATAACATATGATATGATATTTGAACTGAATATTGAAGAAAGGGGTTGAAAAACTTTACGGATTTTATATTTTCAGATGTTAATAATAATTCCAACGTTTTTTCATTGCAAAACCGTTTATTAAAATATGATGTATCAAACTCTAATAAAAATGTGCCCATGGAACACACCATAACAAACAAATGTTTACTTTCATTCTTCAACATGTTCTAATGCCAATTTAAGCGTTCTTCGTTGAGCTGTTGAAAATCATGAAGGCTTGTTATTTATATTTAGTTGGAATAATGACTTAAGTATATCATAGTTAGGTCCTAGAAAATAATATAGATCCTTAAGCATTAGCATTTATGGATATTATTTCATCTTATCATATACACCTATTTAAGACCTAAACCGGGTGTCCTTGCAAACGTCTTCTTATATTCTCAAAAACCTACTTGAATAATTCTACTTAAATCCTTAAAACCTGAACTTGGACATAGAAAATAAAAAAAAAATACAAAAAACAAGAAAACAAACAAACAAACACTAGGGGCAAAGCTGACTGTCTGATAAAATTCCAATGATATAAAGTTCGTTTTGTTGGGGGCTTGGGGAATTAACTTGCACAAAATCTCCGTGGGAGCATCTTTCGTCTTCATTTGGGTCGAGTATGTGTTTTGAACACCTCGTTGGGAGTTTTAGCATCAAGAAGACTTCTTCTTGTTCTTCTTCGACTTTTTCTTATGCTTCTTCTGCTTCAAGGATAAGAATTCAAGTAGAAGATGTGTGTTTAGAGAAACTTAACTTTTGCTATTGTTTCCCTCTTCATAGCTTCTATCTACCTATCTATGTTTAGTGGGTCTTGAGAAAAGTTCTGGTTATTTTTTTGTCGGATATAGAGATAGATGATGTGCTGCTTCTATACTCCCAGCGGAAGAACCTACCAACTACACATATCCTTGAATTCATGTAGATATGCAGGTGAAACTATTGAATGTCGTTCGTCCTTGTTTTTTGTTATTGTTTATTTCTTGTGTTTTTGGGGGAGGGATATGGGCAAGATAAGATATAGAAAACGTATAAGAACACAAGGAGAAATTTATTGGTATTAGAAAAGTTTTTCGATTCTTATGAGAGAAAGGGTTCATCTTCCTGTTTGTTGTTTTTATTTTTTGTGTTTTTATTTTTGTCTAAAGTTTGTCTTGCCTTGATAGAAACAACGAATATTCAATTTGACTTAAAGAACAGTTAAGAATGAATTTATCCTTATGTGAGCGTGGTAAAGGATCCTAGGTACCTTATCTAAACTTTTTTGTTTTTATGCTATTGTTTATTTTTATTTTATAGTAAAACTTAATTTCAAGTCGTTTTTAAGTAATTTAGTGTTTGGAAAGGTTCTATTTTAGATATTATTGTTAGCTTAAATTATTTTTGAAGTTTTAAAACGATTTTCTAATGAAAACACATGCTAAAAGATTAAATTTTTCTAAATTCACCTCATAACCTCTTATCATCTGATTTCTACAGGCTTAAATAGGTAATCAGTAGGCTATAAGGAATTATCTTAAGAGATTTTATGCATTGGCAATTAAGTATTAACTATTTTCGAAACACCAAAATTTTTGTTTTTTTGCATGGGAGTTTATCTTAAATGTATATAAAAGTTGTTCCCTCGGCTATGCCCGCATGATAGAAGAAGACCAAAAGGTTACATAGAAACATTCCAGGGGCAAGTATGCAAGTTCATAAGTTAGTAGATAAGCGTTCCAAAATCAAAAAAAAGGTACCAAATGTAACGCTGTCAAACATTTGCAATACATTCAGAATTACTTTTGGCTTGGTTTCGAAAATCTTACGGGTGTCACATAGGTTTAAACCACCCATCTCATATTTTAAATAGTGTTTCAGCATAGCTTCGTGCATAAACATCAGTATAAAAAACGCCTAATGATAGGCACGGAGGACAAGGTACAAAACCTGGCAACACGTAATGTGAAAAACGTGCAGAAAAACGTTTCAATTCATGATAAGTACCACAAATTATGGAATCTGATTATGGATTGGAGCCCGTGAAACATGGTATTTCAGAGTAACTTACTTGGGTTTTCAGACTTACGAAATCAGTGGTTATTCCTCGAAGGAACATAGGGCTGAAATATCTGTTAGGCATCATCTTGAGCTGTTTGCGGCGATTGGTTTAAACTCTCTCTAGCTGTTTTTCAATCTAGACGATTCGTCCTTACCAATCTTTCTCCATGCCATATTGGGTTTACCTCGTGCCTTCTTGAGTGAGTGATTCTACTGCATTGACTGTTCTGTAATGCAGTCATTATCTTTTTGAAGTGTCTGTCCAATCTACTGGAACTGGCACCATCCTCATCGGCTCGACAGACAGGATCCGGTACTGGTCACATACACCAATTATCTCCATTTGTCATGATCTTCAATAGCATAAATAAATATTTAGCGCCTAAGAGGGTGAAAAGCTTCTTACTAAGCACTCAGATCTAGGATCACATGTATGTAAGTTTTGTCCTATATAGCAGCAGCTTAGAAGTTATGGTAAGGTTTCTAAATTAAAAAAATTTTGACAAAATGAAGTAGTTCTGTAACTGATGCCTTCGTATAAATGGGGTCTATTGGTTCTTGACCCATTTTACTAACTGTTCTTCATTTGAAACGAGCTATTATGAGGTATGAGAAGGTTAATTGCAGCGTCCTTGTGATGGTTGATGTTGTTTAGGAGGGGCTTAATCCATATAATAGTAATGATTTAACATTAAGCTTTGTGCTTAATCTTAGAATTTTTCCCGAACACTACAACAACATTCCAAACGTTTCCTATGATCGCAAACTGCTCGCAATATATTGTTGCATTTCGACTTTGTTAGAGACAATATTTCCATCAATATTTTGGAAACTCAAATCGCCGCCTTTATAATTGCAATGTGTTTATCCAGCAGCGTACCCTCGCTTAAGCTTTTGCATCTATCCTATTCAACAGGTCTCTTTCAGAGCGGATGAAAAACAGCATTTGTCCTTCTCCAATCCAACTATTGCCCAATAGCACTGACGTCTCTTCTTTCCCAGGTCATGGAAAAGCTGATTAATTTTCAGCATAAGAATTATCTTGAAGAACGAAAGCTTCTTAATGACCGACAGTATGGCTTTCGTTGCAATAGATTCACTGTTATTGCACTTCACTTTTTAAAGGAATTTGATTGAGTTTGGCTTCAAGCTCTCTTATCGAAAATGGGTGCTTTTGGTATCGATGAATCTCTTTTTTCATTTTGGAATCTGATTCCCACAAATTAAACACTGGTGTGCCCAGGGCTCCGTTTTCTCTCCGAAACTTTTCCTTATATTTATAAATGATCTTTTTGTCTGGAACTTCTAACACACTAAATTGTTTTTCTGATGACAGTACCCTCAGCTTTTCATATTTATTTTTTTATTCTCATTCTTGTTCCTCGGATGTGGACTACCAACGGAGCCTTATGATAAGCTTACAAAAAATTGTGTGTATTGTATTGTATTGGGGAATCAAAAAATGTGTAGAATTTTTTTTTTTATATTCACAAGCACTAAAGGGGTTATTAGTACCCTTTACATGTTTATATTTAAACACAGCGCGAGCGTTAGGAAAATAGGAAAGGATTTAAAAGGAGATACCGGTGCACATTGGTCTTAAAGTTCTGAACATCAAATTGGGAGGGAAAAACAGAGTTGGCTAAAGCATTCCACATCCTCGATGTGCGATTTTAGAAAGAATCTCTGTACTTGACAGTACGACCGAAATTGAGCTCAAGTGTAAACTGATGAGCATTCCTAGAAGTGCGAGTATTTCGACTGAATTGTTTAAGGGGTGGAATGCAACTGGCTAATTCGACAGAACATTGTTTGTAAGAATATCTATAAAAAAACGAATGACATGAAACATTGCGACGGTGTTCTAGCGATGTAAATGTTTTTATCATAGTTCTGTCGCCTATCATTTTTAAAGCAGTTTTTTGAATTTTATACAAGAGATTTAAACTTGTTTTGGGGGCACCTGTCCAGATATGTGAATTATATTCAAGGTTTGGACGGATAAAAGCTTTGTAGATTATAGCCAGATCAGAAGGGGTGAAAAATTTCTTGCATCTTGGGAGAAATCCTAAGCACTTGGCAGCATTTTTGGCGATATCGAATATGTGATCATTCCATAAAAGGTGATCTGTGATATTCATACCGAGTACTGTCAGTTGATTAGTTTCCTGGGTTATGCTTTAACGACAGGAGACAGCATTGAGTTTTCGAGGCATTAAATTCTACATGATTTTTGATTCCCCATTGGACAATGCTGTCAAGATCAGAATATAATGAGCTTATCATACGCTGCCATTCCACATCTGAAGGACAAGGATGTGAATCTAGAAACGAATATGAAAAGCTGAGGGTACTGTCATCGCCGAAACAGTTTCATGGATTAGAAGTGACAAACAAAAGATCGTTTATGAATATAAGGAAGAGAGTCGGAGACAAAACGGAGCCCTGGGGTACACCAGCATTTATTTTATGAATTTCAGACTTGAAACCATCCAATACAACTTGTATTGAACGGTTAGAAAGGTAATTTCTAATCCAACGAAGAAGAGATTCATCAATACCAAAAGCACGCATTTTTGATAAGAGAGCTTGGTGCCGATCTCTATCAAATGCTTTTGAAATATCAAGTGCAATAATCTTACTTTCTCCAAAACGATGTAAAGATTTGTTCCACTGTTCGGTGAGATGAACCATGAAATCAACAGTGAATCTATTGCAACGAAAGCCATACTGTCGGTCATTAAGAAGCTTCCGTTCTTCAAAATATTTCTTAAGCTGAAAATTAATTAGCGTTTCCATGACCTTAGAAAGAAAGGACGTAAGTGCAATTGGACGATAGTTTGAGGGAGAGGAGGACTCACCTTTTTTAGGGACAGGCTGGACAAATGCAGTTTTCCTTCCACTCGGTAAGAGACCTGTAGAATAGGACAGATGGAAAAGCTAACGCAGTGGTTTTGCCAGCGTTGAAGAACACCTCATCAGAACAAAAGGGGGAATACTATCCGGGCCAGCAGATTTGTGTTTGTCAAGGTCTTTCAGTACTCTTTCGACTGCACGAGTGCGAAAGAAGATTCGTCCATAGAATCATTTACGCTCTCAACAACAGGAGGACTCATTACACTATCCGGTAGCGTCGAATTAACAGCAAAATGTGCTGCAAGCAAATTGGCTTTATCAATCGAGCTTACATAGGGAGTGTCATTGTGGACGAGCGTTGGAACTGTTGCCTTAATTTCTGATCATGCCAAAATTTGGTTCGTCGAATATGACCATTACAGGTCTCTCTAGCTTGTTTAAACTCATTCCGGTTTTCTTCAGTCGGGTTGGCTTTATAACAACGAAAACTTACATCTCTGAACCAAATAACCTCTTTACAGCTCGAATCAAACCATGAGTTCTCTTTGGGTTTGATAGATTTCACCCTATTCGGGATAACATTTCTCATTCCACAAAGAATTAAATTTGTTACCATTTCTGCGCTGGAATCCACGTCACTATCGACGAAGCATAGTGACCAGTTAAAGTTCCTGAAGAATTCATTGAGACCGTCCCAGTTGGCTTTCTCATATTGCCAAACGGTTCTCATAGAAGGTTTTTCTTTAACTGGGTTTTTTCGCTATGAGAATTTTGCAGAAACGATACAATTGTCTGATGTGCCTAGAGGCGGTAATACACCAATTGTGTATTTATTAAGGTCAGAGGTAAGAAACAAGTCTAGGGTGTTGGCGAATTGACCTGCAACGTCAGGGATTCGAGTTGGCTCATCGACAAGCTGAGTTAATTGATTTAACTCAGCAAAGATCTCAACATACCTTCCTTCCGAAGCCAAGAAGAATTGTGTACATTGAAATCGCCTGCAATGACGATTTCAGTGTGAGGATATTGAGCAACAATTCTTTGAATGGAGTCAGTCAGAGCATCAAATTCGTTAAAAGTTGAATTTCTGTCCAGAATTGTGTTGAATTTCTGTCCAAAATTGAAATTAAATATATCAAAACTCTATAGTGTCTCCCGTAGCAAAAAAACGCACCCCTAATACCACTATCTATGAGTGGCACTTGCATTCAGGAGACTGAACAGCTATCAGTCCTAGGTATGTGCATTACAAACCACTTGTTCTTGAATGATCACATATTTGTCATAGCCAAAAAAGCTGATAAGTGTTTAGGTTTTCTCCGACGATGCAAGAAGTTTATTACCCCTTCTGATCTGGCTATAATTTATAAAGCCTACATTCGTTCCAAACTTGAATTCAATTAACATATCTGGGCAGGTGATCTTATAACTCTCTTGAGTCTCTTGGACATAATTCAAAAGAGGGCTCTAAAAATGATAGATGACCTTTGTCTAACTGAAAGTCTTTCATCTCTCGAGCACCGTCGCGTCGTAAGGTTTCATGCCCCTCGCTATCATTATCTTATCGCTACTTCCAGTTTACCCTTAAGCCCAATTTTGGTCGTACTGTAAAGTACAGAGATTCTTTTATTTGTATTAATTAATTAATAATATTTGAGTTCAAGAAGCTCTTACAAGAGTTTGTCATTTGGAGAAGGAGCACCATACCGTTAAACAAATAAATAAATAAGGTGGAGCAACAGGCCGATGGGAACAAGGGCCTAGTGACTTACAACTCTCCAACCATTGTAATGTTGTCAGGGATGGAGGGGACCTATAGCTTTAAGCCGAATCCGAATGGCTAATTTGAGAAAGCTTAAGAGGCAATAACCGTGAACAAGACTTTAGATGGCACAGGCAGGGTTTGAACCCAAGACCTTTATAGTCCAAAGCACTATCCATCATGCCACGGGTACTATCACAACGTTGTTGAATTAAATTTTTAAATTGAACTGTTAATAAATATCTGAACCACCATAACCGCCACCGGCATTTTTGTGCCGGTAATATCTCAAGAACAATTAGAGATATCCAATTCAAATAAGTCTATGTTCCACGGATAATACCGTTGGTTCTTCTTTTGAATATAATGAATCAAAAAAAAGTGAAAAATTTGGTTTACCAAAAGCATCTTATAAAACCAATTTGGTATGAACTTAAAAACAAGAAAAGATTTTTCAATAAATCAGAAATACGCTTAACAAATATATTTGTTATCTCGAACACTTTCCGGACATAAAATGAAATTTCCCTAAGAATCAATAAAATCAATAAAAAGACAAACTGAACTGCTGGGTACGGAAAAGAACTCACACAAAAAATAGAACATCAGCACACATAAAATTCATCCGTAGCTATAAGTCTTTGAAGTCGAAAAAGCCTAAAACATTAATTCAATTTATCAGTCGGGCACTTTTATAAATGAAAAAAAACACGACTAAAAGTAGATTTCCAACTACCAACTGTTGGATTTGTAGACGGAGGTAAAGATACACCTACCCCTACCCTTACATCGAGTAGATATGCCAAGTTAACGAAATACTGTTGTGTCTGGATCAATTGTATTCACACCCTCCATGTGCACCCCCCAACAAATTGATAACACTACCTTACCTACCTCTTCCATCCTTTCCAAATAAATAACACACACACACAGAAAAAATGGAGAATATCACCAAGCTCAAAAAGGGTTAAGCCGCCATCAGACAAAAAAGGCTAACACAGCGGAAGTTATTATGTGTTTGACAAAGGTATAAGGGAGGCAGTAAAGCAAAGCACAAAAAAGAAGCTCACCATAGCACATCCGCCTTTTATATTCAACCAACTAAATCTGTTCAAACAAAATAAAAACGAAAAAACGAAGCCACATCACGAGGTACAAACTGTCAAAATGAATAAAGGTGTCAGCGAAAAAGCACCTTTCCTTCCATTCTCTGTTTATGTAGCTCTACGGGAAAACCGTAGGTAGGTATAGCATAGTCAAACAAAGGACGCGTTCTTATAGTCTCAGGTCTTGGTATAGGTAGGAAAAGGTACATACAAAGGGGAAACTTTCGCAGGGTAAGTGTTTTTTTCCTCTCTCTCTGTCTACTATTTCCTTTCCTCCTACAAAGAACTTTTTACACTTCTTTTAAAAGAAGGATTTGAAAATGGTTGACAAAAAAAAAACAAACGAAAAAGAAAAAAAAAAACAGTTAGATCCTCGATAATGCGGAAAACAAAATTTTTGTCACGTTTTCCTTTAGTTATGGAAAAATTTTGAATATTTTACTATTATAAGAATGTAATCCTTATATCGAAACGTCAACGTTATAGAAACGATATAACTGACGCGACAGAAACCCTCATCTCGTGTGAGTCACGGTCTGTAAAAGAAGCTCAAAAGATATGTAAGTACATACATACATATGTACATATATAGATTGACGTGTAGGAATAAGTGATTCGAATTATTTTGGGGGGAGAAACGGAAGTCAAAAGCATCAAATGCAACCCGATAAAAGGATTCATAAGGAATATCCTGCTCTTTGGGCATCTGTCAGTTTTGAAGCTGTCATCGTGCGACATTTGCCAATTGAAAACTACTCTATTTCCAGATTTGGACCAAACACATTTCAACACATCGGAATTGGTAAAATTTACTCAGCTTTGTATACAATGTGTTATTTCTCCGCTACCGATTAAAAAGTTCCAATTTTTCAAACAGCCACAAATTTACAAATTGGTCATAAAAAGGATATGGGTCTGCAACGGTAGACGAAGCGGACATTTGGCTGCTGTCGATTTTCATTTTTAATTGAATACCTTTGTCTTTATAAATGTCCATTGATTTATCTTAAGAAATGCACCTTTTTTTGAGCTTTTCAAAATAGCTTTAGTTCCCGTGATTATTGTCAAGTTTTTGAGAATGCATCCAAAAATATGGGATGTTCTAAAAAGGTTCGGGTCTGGTGATTCAATCCTTTTGTCTATTATCATTTCTCTATATCTCAAAAACGAAACGGGAGAGATAAACAGAGTTGGGTAAAGCATTCCACATACTCGATGAGGGTTTAGAAAAAAATCTTCATGCTTGATAGTACAACCATAATTGAGGTCGAGGGTCAACTGTAAGAGTATAACTGCTGAATTATTTACGGAGGGGAGGGGTTATGCAACTAGCTGATTAGACAGACCAATATTTGTTTAAAACAACGAAAGGCATAAAACATTGCGGAGATGTTCGAGTGATGTACATGTTTCGATTGTAGTTATATCGCCTATCATTTTCAAAGCTCTTTTTTGGATCCTATCTAAAATACTTGAACTTGTTTAAGGGGCACCTGGCCAAATATGTGAGTTATATTCAAGTTTTGGGAATTATAGCCAAATCAGAAGGGGTGAACAATTTCTTGTGTGATCATTCCATAAGAGGTAATCTGTCATACACACCCAGTACTGACAGTTGGTTTATTTTGCTGGATACAAGTGCCACTCATAGGTAGAGGCATCGGGGGTGTGTTACGATTTAACGACAGGAAACAGCATTGAGTTTTCGAAGCATTAAACACACACGGTTTTTGATTCCTCATTGGACGGATCAGAATTTAAAAAGCTTATGATACGCTGCCGTTTAAGTTTCACATCCGAAGGACAAGTAAGAAACAATTCCATGTTGTTGGCGGATTGACCTGCAACGTCAGGAATTCGTGTTGACTCGTGAACAAGCTGAGTTAATTGATATAACAGTTCGTCTCTGTAGATGATTCCATACGGCCTTGAAATCATGAAAAGTTGGTGACTGTCGATTTGATATTCTCGGGTTTTTCCAGGATATGTCGTTATTTGAATATTTAATCGACTGTGGGCATTCCTAGTCTAAGACTACATTTAATAGGATATATCACTTTGTTAACGATAAGCTTTAGAAATTCACATATAACGCCAGAGAGGAGAACGCAATTCTGCCTTAGGGAAATCACGCGACCCACGCTAAAAACTTTAAAACCTGTGGCTTCTATTTTTTTTTAAATATTTCAGATGTGAAAAATGCAATTCGTCGTTGCAGACAATTTTTGTTGAGGTTCAAGTTTATAACTCATCGATATGATGAGGTACTTTATTTTCAGCAAATGTTTAACTTTGATTTGATGCATTTGAGAAGAAAAACCAATGGATTGTTACTTGCGATATATTAATAACTATGGATATCGTAATGTTGCGAAATTTGGTCGATGGTTTATTTGTCGTGAAAGAAGTTTCTTTTCCGGAGATCGAAATCTAGTCTACTGTAAATCATGCGGTGCAGTAAACTTTAGGGTTGCTCCGTGTATTGTGTTCTTGAGGCTTCATCCAAACGAGCTATTAGGCAATATAAAGTTGACTTTCAAGAGGCAAGGTTACTGTAGTTTAGGTCAACATCCACCTGCTCGGCTAGTCTTTAAACCATCGACTTTGGGATTGTATTGTTTGAAGAATTACTTTCTTTGGGAGAAGATAACTTGGCATATCCAGAACCATGAGGATGTAATCGACCTGCAGCTTAAAAGTTTTTATAAATAAAGGCGATAAACCCGTTTCCAGCATGATCATGTAGTTTGGTGTACTCAAAAGAAGGTGGAAAATCCGTTTTATGTAAAATCTGAGCAGCAATTCCACTTGTTCATATTTCCGACCTCCTCAAGCTTTCGCTGCATAAAACATAATCGATTCGTATACAGCTTCGAAGACCCTGAATTTACTGGTGTATGTAATTTTTGTATTATTAAAGCATTGCTTCAATGCTACGTTTAAAGCTGTTTTTGCAAGAATGTCAGTGAGATGTTTTTCCATGCTCATGTTCTTAGTAAAGCAGACTAGTAGATATTTGTATTCTTTCACCAACTCTACTCTTTTACCATTATAATGGCATTGCTCACTTGCACCCGTCCACCGCCATTCTTAAAAACCATCACTCTGGTTTTATTTAAATTTACCACTAGGTTCCACCTTTTACAATATTCACCAAGCTTATTTTTAATTAGCTGAAGGGACTGCGGAGTATACGCGAGCAGAACAATGTCGTCAGCGAAAAGAAGAGCTTTAATGTTGACCCCTGCGCACTCGTTTCCTGCTGGTAATGCTTCGACTATATCATCAATGAAGAGTGCAAACAAGCTTGGACTAAGTGCACAGCCCAGTCTAACTCCTGGTTTCGTTTGGAATTATTCTGATAAGCATTGGCCATTTCACACTGATGCTTTGGTAGTCCTGTATAAATTTTGCAATACTGTGCCGAACTTAAGCGACATTTCCATCTGGAAAACAGGGCATTGCGATCCACGGCGTCGAAAGCAGCTTTGAAAACAACGAAAAATGCAAATAGTTTCTTATTTCTCGATAAAAACGAGTCAGCAATCGAGCGGAGTACAAAAATGTTATCGACGGTGGAGTATCCCAATCTGAAATCAGCTTGGAACTCACTAAACAGATTATTTGAATGAATCCAAACAGTTTAACGACTGATCAGAATCGATGTAAATATCTTATATGACGAGTTCAAAACCGAAATTCCTTTGTAGTTCTCCGGAACTTCAGTGCTTCCCTTCTTGCAGATTGGGAATCAAGGCATCGCTGAACTGATTTGGGATGGTTCTTTTCTCAAAAATCTGGTTAAATATTGCTGTTAGAGATACAACAAGAGTATCTGTACCATATCTGTAGAATTCTGTGGGTATACCATTTGAGCACGCAGCCTTTCGATCGTTTTGGTTGTTTTTCGGTATAAACACTTCTTCTTATGAAATTTGAGCATCTAAAATATTATTTTTGAAGCCAGGTTTGGCATACTGATTCAATAACGTTTTTGGCGCATCTGGGTTTAACAATTGCGCGAAATATGTTTGCAGTTTATTTGAATTAAGATCCAGGCTAAATGCAAATTTTGTTCCATTTAGTTTTCGGACCAGGTTCCAAAACTCAGATGACTTTTTACAGTTTGCCAGCTGATGTGCTTGGGCTTCCGAATAGTCTTTTTTCGGCAGAGAAGTTTATAATTTTCATTATACTCCATTAAACAATCCTTTGAAATTTTTGTATATACAAAGAGGCATGTGGTCTGAAAACTGTTTCTTTTCTATTTCCAGATTTTGAACATCATCTTCCAAACTGTACTCAATGACCGAACTTACTTGTTTTCCCACGAATGTAAATTCACCCAATTTATCACCATCATTTAGAAAAGTGTGTTGCAAAGTTCAAGCAATTGACTTAATCTTGCATTCTTAATTATGTCTTATGAGTTTCTTGCTTTACCAAAACTTTGTATCGTTACCATTTGTAAAAAGTTGTAGTTAAACGCTATATCCAATCAAAACAAACTGAATAAATGACAGATACGCACCTATTGCAATATGGCCGCTACCAACTGTCAAAGCTCGAAGGTCACGATTGCATGACTCTTTTATTTTTCTTTCAACTGATTCAAAATAGCTGAGAAATAGGGGATCATTCATTTTTTTTGTCCACTTAAAGGATAGAAAAGATGAAAATCCCCTTAATTCTACATCACGTTTAGACTGCATGATAATGCAACAAGTTTCCGTAGTGTAACGTCTGCAGATAAGGTGCATTCATATTTTCACATGCATACCCAAAAACATGCATTTCTTGTTTTTATTTTTAAGAGAATGATGTTTTCTATCCGCTGTCCGCCCAATGTCCATTTTCTTATATGTTTGTCAGATAATTAATTGGAATTAAATCTAATTGCTGTTTAAAAAGGAATACAACATAATGGCAACAACCTGTATCTAAACTCTCCACTGCAACATTTCAGCCACTATTCGTTCGTCGGTCGTCGTCGTTTGAGGGTGAAATTAATTAGAATGTCTGAATTCGATTGGAATGCCCATTTGACATACGCTCTGACAAGCTTATACCCAACCCATTCCTAGAACCTTCAAAGTGTACCTCTAAACAACATGGGATTATTCTGAATAATGGACAGTATTTGTGTACCGTTATCGCCTCCTGGCGGCACTCTGCGCCATTATCACACATAAAACACACCCATTAGAATCTAACATTACCAATGGAATTGGACTTGAACACTCGACAGGTATTGATTATCATATAGAAACCTGTGGTTCTAAAATCCATGCCATGATGATTTCTCAATACACTGCAAAGCATTTGAATAGTTCTGCATCACTTTATACTTAACCCCGATGGAGGTATGTTAACCTTCCTTAACGTTTTAAGGCAAAGTCGTGACGATTTGCATTTAGGTTTTTTGTTTTAATTTTGTTTTTCATTCAACGAGAAACTAATTAAAGTGAGATCGTTTTCGTGTTTTGTCGGTATGAATTCAGCTCAGAATCGGAAACGCTCAAAGGATAAATCCCATAGAAATCCTTTTGAGTGCACATTTAATACGCCTGATGATATGCCTCCTGTCCTTGAGCTTTTCATATGGAACGAGCGACGAACGGCGACAACGATGAAGCAACGAAACAAAACGAAAGCTGCAATTAATTGAAGCAACATTCGAATTATCTCAGCTGTGAAAGCAGCGACAATTCTCTCCCCGTCCCCATACTCGTACCTACCTTAGAGACCTACCCTTATTATATCTAATAGAAATAGCTTCAACCTAGGTGTATCCGTGTAGGTATGTTTGTGTATAGAAGGTAGATTTAAATTAAACAAAATTTTGACAAAGCACACAAAATCACACTGATGGTGATGGTAACGTGACAAGTTCGCAATCAAACAGCTACCTACTCCCCAAAAACCTAATGCCTTCAGATCATAAGGATGATGACGATGATGATGATGATTTCGAAAACATAAACAAAACAACATTTTGGGTTCGGGTTCATGTTGGGAATAGTTTAAGTGTAATTAAGTGTATATTAGGCGTTGAATTTTGGGGTGAGATTGTCGTATGTATGTTAGGGGTGGGGTGGGTATCTTAGAACCCAACCCATAGCTAAGCCATATAATACCTTTGGAACTTTTGAAGTATACTGAACTCTCATCATAATATTCGTATATAAATGTTTGCTTTGTTACAGAGCAAAGAGTAAAAGGATTACAGAAAACTATAATACAAATAAAATTTGTATCTTACATTGATTTGAATTCAAGACGCTTGAAAACTAATTAAAAGTTTTTGTATTTCTTTGTTGAACTTTATGTCTGGCTGTCTGTTATGATGATGCTTCTAAGAAAGTTCGTATATACTATAAAATTCCATTGGGTATCATGGTTTGGAGACAAAAGACAATTCTAGAGACGATTGTAGTTTTTAAAGAACAATTAAAACACTCGAAGAAATGAAGGAAAGATATTTTTTAAACGAATTATTTGTAGCCGTTATCAATGTTTTTTTTTTTCTCAACTATTGTAAAATCTACATCAAGAAATAGAGATTTTTAAACTGACCAACTACCAAATATTTAAATGAAAGCTATTGGTTGCTATTTCACAAAATTCAGTGTGATCGAAATTTTTTTTAGTTTGCATACTTTCTGTTTTTAAATTCACAAGCACTCAAGGGGTTATTAGTACCCTTTATATGTTTATAACAGTGCGAGCGTTAGGAAAATAGTGAAGGATTATAAAGGAGATACTGTAGATACCACATTTGTCTTAAAGTTCTGAACATCGAAGGCAGAAAAGGATTGGCCAAAGCATTCCACATTCTCGATGTGCGATTTAAGAAAGAATCTCTATACTTGACAGTACGCCCGAAATTGAGCTCAAGAGTAAACTGATGAGCATTCCTAGAAGTGCGAGTATTACGGCTGAATTGTTTAAGGGGTGGAATGCAACTGGCTAATTCGGCAGAACATTGTTTCTAAAAATATCTATAAAACAACGAAAGGCATGAAACATTGCGACTGTCGCCTATCATTTTTAAAGCCCTTTTTGGTACTCTATCCAAGAGATTTAAATTTGTTTTGGGGGCACCAGCCCAGAAATGCGAATTATATTCAAGCTTTGGACGGATAAAAGCTTTGTAGATTATAGCCACATCAGAAGGGGTGAAAAATTTCTTGCACCGTCGGAGAAATCCTAAGCACCTGGCAGCATTTTTGGCAATATCAAATATATGATCGTTCCATAAGAGGTGATCTGTAATACACATACCGAGTACTGATAGTTGATTGGTTTCCTGGATGCAAGTGCCACTCATAGATAGTGGCATTGGGGGTGCGTTACGCTTTAAAGACAGGAGACAGCATTAAGTTTTCGAAGCATTAAATTCTACACGGTTTTTGGTTCCCCATTAGACAATGCTGTCAAGATCAGAATTTAATGAGCTTACCATACGTTCCCGTTTAAGTTCCAAATCCGAAGGACAAGGCTGCGAATCTAGAAACGAGTATGAGAAGCTGAGGGTACTGTCGTCAGCGAAGCAGTTTAATGGAATAGAAGTGACAGACAAAAGATCGTTTATGAATATAAGAAAGAGAGTGGGAGACAAAACGGAGCCCTAGGGGACATCAGCATCTATTTTATGAATTTCAGACTTGAAACCATCTAATACAACATGTATTGAACGGTTAGAAAGGTAATTTCTAATCCAACGCAGAAGAAATTCATCAATACCAAAAGCAAGCATTTTCGATAAGAGAGCTTGGTGCCAAACTCTATGAAATGCTTTTGAAATATCAAGTGAGATAATCTTGCTTTCTCCAAAACGATGTAAAGATTTGTTCGACTGTTCGCTGAGACGAACCATGAGATCCCCAGTGGTCCCAGTGGAAAGTCATACTGTCGGTCATTAAGAAGCTTCCGTTCTTCAAAATATTTCTTAAGCTGAACAATTATCAGCGTTTTCATGACCTTAGAAAGAAGGGACCTAAGTGCAATTGCACGATTGTTTGAGGCTGAGGAGGATTCGCCTTTTTTAGGGACAGGCTGGCCAAATGCAGTTTTCCCTCCACTCGGGAAGAGACCTGTAGAATAGGACAGATGGAAAAGCTTACGCAGTGGTTTTGCCAGCGTTGAAGAACACCTCTTTAGAACAATAGCGGATTTGTGTATGTCAAGGTCTTTCAGTACTCTTGAGACTGCATGAGTGCGAAAGAAGATTCGTCCCAAAGAATCATTTACGCTCTCAAGAACAGGAGGACTCATGATACTTTCCGGTAGCGTCGAATTAACAGCAAACTGTTCTGCCAGCAAATTGGCTTTATCAATGGAGCTTACATAGGGAGTGTCATTGTAGACGAGCGTTGGAACCAAGGATGACGTGGTGTTTAGTACGTTTTTTACATATGAACAGAAATTTGTTCTACCTTTGGGACATTGTAGTATTTTTTGCCTTAACTTCTGATCATGCAAAAATTTGGTTTAAACTTATTACGGTTTTCCTCAGTGGGGTTGGTTGTATAACAACGGAAACTTACATCTTTAAACCTCTTTACAGCTGGAATCAAACCATGAGTTATCTTTGGGTTTGATAGATTTCACCCTATTCGGGATAAAGTTTTTCATTCCACAAAGAATTACATTAAATTAAAGCATAGTGACCAGTTAAAGTTCTTGAAGAATTCAGTGAGACTTTCCCAGTTGGCCTTCTCATATTCCCAAACGGTTCTCTTAGGAGTTTTTTCTTTAACTGTTTTTTTTCGACATGAGAATTTTGGAGATACGATACAATGGTCTGATGTGCCTAGAGGCGGTAATACACTGATTGTGTATTTATTAGGGTCAGAGGTAAGAAACAAGTCTAGGGTGTTGGCAGAATAACGAAGTTAAGAAGAATTGTGTACATTAAAATCGCCCGCAATGACGATTTCATTGTGAGGATAACAATTCTTTGAATGGAGTCAGACAGAGCATCAAATTCGTTAAAAGTTGAATTTCTGTCCAGATTTTACTTCGATATAAAAAAACATGCATGATGTGCTTATCTACCGTAAATTTTAACCACATGAAATTGAAGTTTGTGTTTTGAACTTTTTTATTTTGATCTTACTTTGTTTTGTTAAAAATCTTCGTTCAAAGATAAGGGCCTCTACTTACGCCTACGCGTCATCGTGTGTGGTTTCCGGAGACGTGTTTCAGCTCCCTCCGGCTCTTACCTAGTGACGCTCATTCCTCTTTGACTGTCCTGCGTGATGTGCTTTCGGTCATCTAGCTTTTCTTCCTTCTTGAGTGAGCCGATTCCAGTGCATTGCTTGCCCTGAAATGCAGTCGTTACCTTTTCGAAGCGAATGTCCAATCCATTATCACTTACACCCATAAAGAAGCACAGATACGACATTTGTGCGAAACATTTGTAGCTTTGTTCTGAAGCTTAAAAAGTTATTCCTCAAAATTTTCGACAGCATACCGAACGCCGCTTTTGCTTTGCCGATGCGGCAGATGACGTTTTGAAAGTTCTCCACTTTCTCCACCGGTTGAGAAAAATATTTACTTGAGAGGATGGTCGGATTCCGAGGCTGATCATGTTTTTTTCTGTCGGAATTAATTTTCAACCCCCTAACTTCTGCTTCTCTCTCCAAACTTGTTGTCTTTTGATAGAGATCCATTATCCTATGAGAGAGTAAGCAAACGTCTTCCGCGTAATCCAAGTGCTTTAAATAGGATGTCAAAGTCCATTGGATGCCTCCGCTACCTGACAAAGCTGGGCGCAGTACATCGCCTATCACCAGCGAAAACTCGACAAAATGCAGACCTGTCTGACTCCGCTAAGATTTTCTAACAACCTACCATCGTGCAAAACGTGACTCTTGGATAAACCATATGTTGCTTTCATAATAGCAAATAGTTTTTCTGGGATGCCTCTCCTCCGCAGAGCTAACCAGATGTAATCCCTGTTGACGCTATCGAAGGCCTTATCGAAGTCGATAATCAGCAAGTGTAGTATTGCTCGATTTTTAACTCACTGGTCAATAATGAACCGCAGGGTGTTCATATCATCAGTAAAGTAGATCCAATGCTTAATCCTGCTTGTTTGACATCGAGTGTGGCCTCAAGGTGTTCTCTGATGTTCCCCAGCATGAGTTTTGCTACTATTTTGGCAACGGCAGGTAGAATGGAAATTCCTCTCCATTTTTCGCACTTTGTAAGATCTCATTCTGGGAGCTTGATAATCATTCCCTTCTTCAACTCATCGGGGAAGCTGTCGGTTGTCCAGGCTTCGTTTAATGAGTGGATGAAGCAGTTCGCTTGATGACGTTGGCCCTGCTTATAAAAGCTCTGCCGGAATTCCACCAAGTCCTACCGCTTTGTTGTTTTTAAGTACTTTAATTGCGACAACGATCTCATCTTTACTGGGAGTGGGGTGTGAATTCGGGGATTAGTTTGTTCGGGGGCTTCAGAAGGCAGCGGCTGCACGTTGTCTACAAACAATCGGTTTAAAACCGAGGAGAAATGTTATTTCCACCTTCTGACTTGTTCTTCCACCGAACTTAACAAAGTACAGTCTACTTTTTTCACCAGGTGGTGCCTTGAGCTCAGTGCACCGCTCAGCTCTTTGGTTATTCTATAAACGGTCTTGCTTTCGCACCTGTTTGCAGCATCTTCTGATTCATGCCTCAATTCGTTGATGTAGTTACGCTTGTCACGGCGCACACTACTGCGAACTTTTCTTTATTTCATGTGGTACGAGGATTCCAGCTCATTTTCTTTGATCTTTGCTCAAAATTCTTTGAAAGCCAGGTGTTGTTGCTTTTTTCTTTTCGACCTTTAGCCTAGCGATATTGAATTTTGGGACTCCATTTACTCCATTGGATCTTCGAACTATAGCTGTACGCAATTTTAGGGTAGCTATCATTAAGTGGTTTTCACGAGCAAGTCATATGTCGGCGCTTCTTCTGTTTCGGACATCCAAGAAACTGCTTCTACAGCGTAGACTAATCGCGAAGTGCTCAGTTTGGTTGGAAGACGCTTGCTTGTCCGTCGACACCCAGCTAAATTTAAGACATAGTTTGTGTTCAAACATAGTGCCACCAATCACAAGGCCATTGGCGTTGCAGAAGTCAATGAACCTCTCACGATTAACATTGCAATTGACGACAATATGAAAACCCATCACTTGCCTTAGCCCGTTGTTGCAACCAACCAACCTTAGCATTGAGATCTCCCATAACCAAAATAATATATCCGCGGGGAGTGTTGTTGTAGGCGGTGTAGGTGTGATCCTAGTTCTTTCTTTCTCTTCATCAGATGCAAGCTCCGTCGGTGCTTAACACTGTATAATGGTGACGGGTCGTACTCTACTCTGAAACCCAGCTTTGATAAGCCTTTCTCCAAGGGGCTCCCACAAAATAAGGCTTCTGGTATCCGTTTCTGTAAGGTGTAACCCAACTCCAGCGTCTCGAGCGTTTCCGGGGTCATGACCAGAGTAGAACAGTACAGTGTTACGTGTCGGTGACTTGTATTTGCCTGTTCCCAATAATTTCACTTCGTTTAACCCTAAGATATCTATCCTGTTCCGCATAAATTCTCTTTCTAATTAAAGGAATCTGGCATTGTGCGGACCTTCTCTTCCTGCATCCAGAATCGTCCTCACATTCCAGAAACTAATCTTTGTCCAAGTACAATATCCAAAAGTCGTCAACCATTTTTTATTAATAATACGAAGTTTTCATTTATTATCAATTACGAAGAGTGCTCATCTCCGTAACCAATCCTGAAGAATCAGGAAACTTGGCCCTTGCAATTTAAGCTAACTTATGTGTATAGGGATGGACAAATCAATGCCCAGGGAGCCACCACGAGGAGGTAAAGCAAGAACTTCGACATGGCAAGAAAATTGCATTGCTGGCCTAAACCAAGTTGTAGGCAATCACCAACTACCCGATCTGCCATGCCGCACGCCTCCTCCATTCTCAACTTTTAAACCAAATAAACTTGAACATCGAAGCACCCTTTACATAGAGTACCACATAGAAAAAGTATTTTAACCGATAAACGAATTTTTTTGTGTGTGTTACAGAAATTTAATAACTTTTATGACTTGAACGTTAGACTCGTCAATTTTAGCAACTACAACTTCACCACATTATTCAATTGAATTGAACATTTTCAAATTGATAACTCTCGATTGTTCTTAAAATTTTGTCAAAGACAAAAATTCCCTTAATTGTACCCTCAAAGGGCTGTAGGATTCATAAATAATTTCATGTTGATAGGTATACCATGAATCCAAAACATAACCCTCTTTTACCAAATTCTATAGTGAAGGTATCTAAAACTTAAGTTGAATCCTTTTGCTTTATATACCAACGTGGGTAAAGTGTGACTTCTGTACTGTTAAGAGTTTTGTTGCGGGTTATAATTAGGGGAAGTGGTTTATGTTAATTAAAATTTAGCGATGTACAAGATGGTAAAACTTGTCAGCAAAAAGGTCAACTTATTAGAATTTGGTGTTACAAAAAGGACACTGTTACTTTGTGGGTTCCCTTAGTCAAAGGTATAATGATGATTTGTAATGACAGGAAAATTAGGATTTATACAGATTTATAAATGTTAAATTAGTCAATATACTAGATTACACACAATATTGGTGAGAATTCATAATTTTCATTAAAATCTTTAAGGGGTTAGGTCATCCTAGAATTTTCGAAATAAGGGACCTCGAAAATGTTGTCATAATATATAATAGCCGACACAAACCTACCTACTCAGTTCTTGCATTACATGCGTTCTTCATTTGTTATTAACAATTATCTGAAGATCTCGTAGACAAATCTAAAATGTTTAGTTAAGAAGTTTGCCATTGGTCGGAAACCAGTCTATCACAAAAATCTAATGTGCTCATCAATTTCCAAAATTTTGATTCCAAATCATCAAAGGAATCAAATTGAAGTCAGAAACAGTATCTTATTAGCTTACCTTAGGAAGTTATTGTCATGGGTCCGATTTGTCAAATTGAAAATTTTGACATTTCTCGATGTTTCAAGGTCCCTAGAGTAGAAATAAAAGATTTTTAGAAAGATATTGCAGTACCCGAGGCATGATGGTTAGTGCGATGGACTCTCATGCGAATGTCTTGGGCTCGATCCCTGCCAAGAGTAATTCTTGTCATGAAAAATGCTTTCTCAAATTTTCCGTTCGGATTCGACTTTAAATTGTAAGTCCCTTCCATCCCTGAAAACAGTACTCGCAGTTCGCACACAGGAATGGCTAAGAGTTGTGAATCATTAGACCCTAGTTCTCAAACGGACTGTTGCGCCACCCAATTTATTTACTTTATAGAAAGATATCTGTTTAAATGTAAGACATGTGCATTCAAGAGGACAATCGTCCACAGGTTTTTCTCAAAGCCCACCTCTGTCCATCAACTCCTACTTTCACCTCCCCGTGGTGAACATCGAGTGCCTATAGCACCTCAACTGGAGATTGGGTTCTAACCCCAGTGGAAAGTTGTTGGGGCAGCAAATCAGAGAGTTGTTGAGAGGTGTTTCCACCAAGATGGAATCAACGGTGGCGTCTACAGTTCCAGTAAAGTTAAACTACTTAGTGAACACTGGCTTCTTCGACGTATTCGGAGCCCAGACCTGTAAGGGGCTTATCCGGCTCCCCTTTCTTGGAGTAATACTAAGGATCTGGCCCTCCTGGTTGGAGATTCTGCGTGGGATAGACTTCCTGGCCACGTAGAAACATCATAGTTGCGAAGCACCAACAAGCTTCGAATACGGACGGATTAACTGTTGACATCCCAAGCAAACGAAATAAGGTCAACGAACTCCGTATTTGTACGTGGAATGTTAGTATCCTTAACAGACCACGTGCAACCGAACAATTATAGCGGAAGCCCTAAACTGCTGCAAGGCGGATATTACCGCTTTCAAGAAGTGCGATGGGATTTACAGGGCGATGAATACTACGGCGACTGCTACCGAGAACAAAGACAGAGTCTATTTGGGTGTGGATTTGTTGTTGGAAAACTCATACAAAAGGTCTCGAGTTTCATAAGTGTGAGCGAGCTCATCACGACAATCCGCATCAAGGCTAAATTCGCCAACATAAGCCTAATATTCGCACATGCCCCTACAGAGGAGAAAGATGAAGACACCAAAGACATATTCTTCGAGCTCTTGGACAAGATTTATGAGCAGTGCCCTAGCTATGACATCAAAATTATATTAGGAGATTTTAATGATAAGCGAGGAAGAGAAGACATCTTTGGTGGCACAACCGGGCGATACAGCCTGCACGACATCACCTTCGACAACGGATTCAGGCTGATCTATTTCGCTGTGGGGCTAGACTTTCTGGTACCTAGTTCGCATTTCACACATCTTAATATCCACAAGGGGACATGGAAATCTCCTCATCAATTAACTGTCAACCAGATTGACCACATTGCGATCGAAGCTATCGAACGGATATCCCGATCCAAGCTAAAACAAGGAAGTACTGTGAAAAGTTTCGACGTCAGACAGCTACAATCGCAAGAGACTGTCATGTCCTTTTCCGATCGAGTCTCTAATAAACTCTTAAGGAGTCATATACTGCCTGCATTAAGCAATGAAAACCAGTGTCAACATTGCTTTGCAGCCATCAGCGATGCCGCCTCTGAAGTTTTAGTTTTCACACGGCCACCACAGTAAAACCAATGGTTTGACGACGAATGCTGGCAAGCTCACGCAGCGAAACAAGAAGCATACAAAACGGCGCTGCACAAAAGGACTAGAGCTGCTCGCGAGCTCTACGAGCAGAAGAGGAGAGAGGAACACCGGCTTCTTAAACGGAAAAAAAAAGAGAGTGTGAGAAGCGCGCGATCGAGGAGATAGAGGGATGTCACAACAGGAATGAGGTTCGTAAATTTTACCAAAAGGTTAAAACCTCCCAAGGATATCAGCCACCAACCGAAGCCTGTAAAGTCAATCAAGGGAACATCGTAGTAGAACCACAGTCGATGCTGAGAATATGGAAAGATCACTTCTCCAAATTATATAACGGCGATGACGAACCGAATTCCGCTGCAAGGGAGATAGAACCACTCAACCTAGTCGGTGTAGATCAACAATTCCGCCTACCCGAGTTCGGCGAAGTGAAGATAGCTATATCTAAACTGAAGTCAAACAACGCAGCTGGGGCTAACGGTATCGCTGCCGAACTATTCAAAGCAGCACGAAAGGACTTGGCAAGGAGAATGCTCCTACTCATATGTAAAATATGGTCGGAAGAAAGCATGCCCGATGAGTGGAATCTCAGCATAGTGTGCCCGATATACAAGAAAGGAGACCCTCTAAACTGCGTCAACTACAGAGGCATCAGTCTCCTTAACATTGCGTATAAGATCCTCTCTGCCGTATTATGTGAACGTCTGAAACCATTCGTAAACAACCTGATTGGTCCTTATTAGTGTGGCTTCAGACCAGGAAAGTCCACTATCGACCAAATATTCACACTACGGCAGATCTTGGAAAAAAACCCAGGTGCTTCAAATCGATACCCACCATCTCTTTATCGATTTTAAAGCCGCGTATGACAGCATCTATAGGGAAGAGCTCTACCGAGCAATGTCTAGTTTTGGCATCCCTGTAACTTTTCCGTTTGTTCAGAATGACGATGGACACGCTGCTCTATCAAGGTCGAAAAAGATCTCACCGATGCATTTGATGTCAAAATAGGTTATAGGCAATACGATGCACTGTCATGCACCTTCTTCAACATCGTTCTGGAAAGAATTTTGCAAAACTTAACCGTCAACACTAGTGGCACAAGAAGATGGGTTTAGTGGTCAATGCGGGCAACACCAGCTATATGCTGTCATCAAAAAAGGACATTGAACAACGACTTTTTGGACAAAACGTCACCATTGACAGCTTTAACTTCGATGTAATTAAGAACTCTGTCTACCTAGGCACCGCTATAAACACAGACAACGACACCAGCGCTGAAATCAAACGAAGAATAACTCTTACAAATCGCTGCTGTTAAACTAAGGAGAAATCGAAAAGTAAAGTCCTCTCTCGAGCATCTAAAATCCCCATCTGTAAGACGCTCATCATCCCGGTTCTCAATGTGGGTCGCATTCCAGCCTCTTTTTTTTGTCTAAACTAAATCAGTGTAGAATTCAAATTTGTTCATCTAGAATTTAATGTGCCTCAAGTGATTCTATGAATTAAATACATATAACTGTATACTGAGTAAACTATATCCCCATATCATCAGAATGGTGAACATAAATCAAATTTAACACCCTGTTTCATAGTTAAAGGTAAATCAATATCTAGCTCTACAAAACCCGCTCTCACTCTCATGCGTCCAGGATCCAGGCTCCAGAGTAGGTACATTCTATACCTAACATTATGTTATGACTTGAGGGAATTGAAGCTCGGTCGTTGTGCGGGTTATTTTAGTTTTGGGGATATATTATGTACAGTTTAGCCGTCACTCGTGGCGATCTGGGTATAAGATTTACCGTCCCCGTCGTTGGCGTTCTATAGCTTGGTTAGCCGGTTCGGTGGTGTTTGGTTAATAACTCACATTTGGTGTTTCTCGATTACAAATGGTTTAAGGCTTTAGGGTAGGTTAGGTACATATACAATACATAACGTATATACGGTCCTACTTAATATTTATATGTACCTTCATAAGAGTAATTATGCATGATGATGTAGGTAACTATACGAGGTCCATATGCATTTGGAAAGGAATATTCATGACTTGGATTTGAATTACCTAGAACATTATTTGGACTTCCTGAAGATGGTAATAGATTTTTCGTGAAAATATCGTTTTGTTTAAATTCTGAAGTAACAAATAAGAATGAAAATATTAAATACTAGCTGCCCGGTACGTGCTTCGCTACGTATAAGGCATAGTAATACAAAAAATCATTATTAAGTTCATTTATTCAAACAAAAAATATTTTAAATTGCTAGCTATTTAAAACTCCATTATATTTACATATTTATTTATCATTATTATTATTATTATTATTATTATTATTATTATATTTATCAGTAAACAGTAAAAACTAAAAATTAAAAAAATAATTTACTACTCTTATATGTGTTAGTGTAAAACAGTTGGATAAACAATATTTTTTGTTTTTCCATTTTGAGTATGAATATATAAACAGTTGGGGGTACCAACTCTGGAACAGGCAACATAAAGTTGGCCATGTGAAAAACATGATTCCTTCAAATTGATACCACAAACGTGAAGTGTTTGCCCTTGGGCCTTATTTATGGACATCGCAAATGATAAACGCACAGGATATTGTAATCTTTTGAATTCAAATGGCATATCAGTTGGAATCATAGGGATACGCGGTATCAAACATACTTCTCCTCTTGATTTACCAGTTAATATTGTAGCTTCAATCAAATTTGGCAATAACTTTTTCACTGCCAATCTGGTACCATTACACAGTTTTGGTGGATTAATATTTCGCAATAATATAATCAAAGAACCAATTTTCCAATGAATTTAAAAATTCAATTGGATAATTCATTGCTTCATCTTGATTCATAACACTGTCAATTGATTTATATGTTGTGACTACACCTGGCAGTTTCGCTTGAATTTGAAAATTAATGGCATTGATATGAATGTTCTTCGGTGCTAAAATGGCGCGTTCTCTTAACCAATCATGATTTCTGTAATTCTGTAGAATATTCGGAAAAACACATTCAATCAACTCATCTATAGATTGCGCAATTGTACAAAAATTGTTCGGTAAAGTGATCAATCCGTTGGTACTGTCGATTGGTATTTTGCCATCACCAATTTCCAACAATTGTTTTGAAAAATCTTGGGCAGTTGCATCATTATGTAGGTGAATACGCATATTAATGTTCAGTGTCAACTTTCGTACATACCTCCAAAGAACTGATGACTTCAAACAGGCGTTTATTTCATCAGCAGGAGTTGATCGAGGAATGACAGGCAATGTTTGACGAAAGTCCCCTGACAGCAATATCAGAGCACCACCAAAAAGCTATTGATTACCGCGTAAATCTTGCATTGTTCGATTAAATGCTTCTATTGATTTTTTATTCGCCATTGTGCACTCATCCCATAAAATTATTGACGTTAATTGGAGAACTTTTGCCATAGCAGAATTTCTCGAAATATTGCAAGTTGGAGTTTCAATCACCTGTACATTCAATGGCAATTTTAATGCAGAGTGTGCAGCCCGACCACCTTCTAATAATGTAGCAGCAATTCCCGAAGATGCAAGTGCCAATGCAATTTTCTGTTCCGATCGAATAGTCGCTAAAATCAATGATACAACGAAAGTTTTGCCTGTACCACCAGGTGCATCCAAGAAATATAAGCCACCTGCATTATTGGAAACGGCTTGCATGATTGTGTCATATACATGTTTTTGTTGAATATTCAATTTGGTAATATTCGATTGTACAAATAAACGTAAATCATTGGAATTGAACTCCTGCTCACGTTGCAATTCACGATCAAAAAAATCATGTATCTCACGATTTGGTGCGGTCATACCCAATTGTGCTAATGCTTTATTTACGATCGTTAGACACATATCTTCAATTATTATTAAAACTTCGTTGTACATTTTCAAGGTAATCAACAAATCGGGATTTCTTTCATGATGACGCATACGAATTAAAATATCTTCTGCCATATAATGTTTATATTTGTTCCATAATTCGAGTGGATTTGATGGCGAACATGTTGATAATATAATGGCAAATAGCATTCGTATTTGTTGTGGAAGAGCTGAAGTAGAGGCATCTTGAAGTGTTGAATCCCAATGTGCATCATTCTCCAACAGATGCAAGAGTTGACATGCTTCACGATATGTTTGACATAAAAGACCATTGACTGTTCTCAATTCTTAAAATGATTTTGGGCCATTGACGTTAACTAATAACAATCGCAAATAAAAACACTCTGCATTTTTTGGATGTACTGTATAATATATTCTCCCAATAGCATCTGTTTGGAAAATGCCTGGATGACCATCGACTGCCGTTCCTTGTTTACGTCTTTGAAATTTTTTTGAAGACACATTCCATGTGTAATACTGGGGCACATCAGAATATAACAAATTTATGGCAAATGCATCAGTTTCGCATAATTTGAAAAAAGCGGTCAACGTAGTCGCTGGTGGGTGTTCTGCTCTTTCCAATACATTTGCTTCATTAAAATAAATACGTTGGCCATTCTCAAGATGCACAGCCAAGTAAACAACTACCGGATGTATTTCGTGCATTGAAAATGACATAATCCTCCAGACAGCTTCATTACTACTTATATAGCGCCCCATTTGATACTGAGTAATTTCATCATTTCTATTATCACCAGTAACACCGAAAACAGCCATATCGCTTCCTTTATTTACATACTTGCAAATATATTTAATGGATTTGACTGAATTACAATATTCCACATTTATATGAGCATTGAATATTTTCGATAATAATGGACAATACGGAACCACCCAACGATTATCAACTTCAACGTCCTGATTACGCATTCTAATGGTTGCCGTTTTGCCATTATCATTAGGTGATCTACGTCGATACAAAGGATATCCGTCATTGCCAGTTATTGTGTTTGAAGTCAATTGCCTTGGGTATCATTTCGAACACTTTCCATCAATCATACATGGCGAATTCATATTTAGTTCACCGCACGGACCATGTATCATGTTTTTAACGACAACGTGAAATAACTCAGGATCGACAGTTTGATCAGGAATTTCAGCTGATATAACGTTATCGATTTGATCCAGAGTTATTTTATGTACCAGCCAATTTTATATATGTGCGTGCGGCAATCCCCTTTTTTGCCATTCGATGGAGTACATATGGCAACGAACCTCTCCAAATACACATAATTTTACAATTAAATCCATAAGTGCTTTCAATTTTTGCCGAAAAACACGTGCTGTGATGTCATGACGATCAGTTGTAGACTGTCCTTCAAATAAATTGTTTTTGATGTCATCCCACTTTGGATTACATGTAAATGTAATGAACAGATCCGACATTGCGTCTTGTGCATATTCGTTCATATGCCGTGGGCTACCAATATACGACGATGGCAATATAGTTAAACGTCCAATGTCGTTAACATTAGCATCATTCATTATCGCATCTCGCAAATGAATATATTCCTCGGATCTTAATTTTGCTTGGTTAAAACGAATAAAATTAAGACGTTCAGTTTCTATTTTGGCATACATATCAACGATGTACTGATGATATAGTTTACCACACCTCAAGATATAATTTTGTTCTTGTGGACGAACCATCAATCGATACGAATAAAAGTTCATGGCACTAACTTTTTTCTGTACATGTAGACCTGAAAATAAGTGCAAAACCTGACATTAGAAATTTATACAAATGAAATGTTAACACACTGAAAATAGATCAATTATTCACCTGTTCGTGGATCAATCATTGGTATATTGATATGGTAGCCATCGTCACCTTTCCAATGCAATATTGGGTATTGTAATTCATCGTAACTACGATGCAGTTCCGAAACACGTTGCAATTGATTATTTCTGCGATGAAGTACAATATCACGGGATGGAAACTGATCATCAAGGATAACAATTGCAACCTCATCAATTGTCGGTGCATTGAATCGCCTTGCATGTTCTCCAAAAGGTGTTCTATCAGCCCTTATTACAATTTTGTGACTATCAGATGGCATACGATCAAGAGCAATTTTGAACAATTGAACTAATGCGTTATGCTGATGGAAAAACCTTTGTAGCTCACGAATAATTTCTCGTCTTGTATTTGAAACAATCGCACAACGTTGATCCAATTCACGATTTTCATCACCAATAAAATAAATTTGCAAAAATTGATGATCAGCGTCGGGGTATGGCAATAACGAACCAGCTTGATGATAAATCTGGCCCTGAATCTGTAAAACATGTAAGCAATTTTAGGTAGATGTTGAATCAGAATTTTTAAGACTTTATGATTCAGATTGATATAAGCATGAAACAATCCTGTTGAGGTACTTACCTTAAAAGTCGGCATAAAATTATCTCTAATAATTTTAGTAGCATAAAGAAATCATTTGAAATGCCGAATTGTATTGCTGAATATTACTCAAAAACTGCTTCGACGTTTGAGATGTCCCAAAAATAAATGAGTACAATGGTTCGGGTGGAGTTTCTAATGGTGGCAATCTTACTTTACCATTAGCACAACACATGCCGGGCGTTTCACCTGGAAAGTTAGCCGCATCACAATGTGGGCATATTGCGTCCATCATTCCAATGTATCCGTACATACTATAATCAATCTGACTATTGTAAATAAAAGCAGCACGCAGCATTTCATCCAAAACAGCACGACGTATTCGTGATCGCCGTGCAAGATTAAGTACAGGTACAGGGTCAACAGATCTATTCTGTGCAGTACGTTCACGCTGCGATGCATTAGCTTGTGTGCGTTCATCTGTAGTCTGAGACCGTCTTAATAATGCCCCTTGATTTGCATTACGCGTTCGCCGGCCTATGTTTCGTCGTCTTGCTCGTGGCATTGTAACTTCACTCAATAATTCAACAATATTTTGGAAAATATAAACCCAACAAAGCAATAATTATCGCTTATAAAATGAAATGACATATGATCACATTAAATTTGTTTGACAATACTAACATTACTTTCTTCGATTGTTTTTCCAAAGGTTCAAATTGGCTTTTAAGTATTAGTACAAATTGTTTGTATATGGGAGTATAGAAAGGCGTTGGTTTTACACTTTCTCAAGATTTTTTTAAAATTTTCTTTACGTACAAACCTTCTCTGGACTTCCACGAATAATTCAAGACCAAAATTAACCAAATCGGTAAAGGCATTGTTGAGTTATAAAATTACAACGAAAAGTGGCATTGATTTTTATATATATAGTGAATAAGTAGACTAAAAAACACGATGAGTAATTTAATTTTTTTTTTTTATTTAATTTTGTTCCGGTGAAGTCGGCAGATCGAGGAAGAATGAGCAATGAGAAAAAGTGAAGGAGAAATGACGAGGTTACAAGATGGCCGATGTCATCGTAAAAAACCCGGGGTACCAACTTTGAAATATTAATTCAAAGAGAGCGAGCATAAAGCCGCTTGCACAAGTGGTGCGCGTCACTTATGGTGACTTTTCGTGTCTGAACATTCCGGCCGCCTTGCATCCTCGCATGCAAAACTCTAACTAAAAAGTGTAAAGTGAAGTGATATAAAGTTATGAACATTTTAGTGACAATATTAGATTAGTGTATAAATTCAGAATTGTTTGTATTAATAAATGAAATACGATTTATAAGCTCAATTTAGATGCGTTAGAGAAAAAGTCTCATTCTATAGATAGATTATTTTTATTAAAGGAATTCAAGAGTTATAAATTATACGTAATACCAAGTTTATGAGATCTTTATTTAAATTCAATTCGTCAATCGAAAGGTAGAACGCACAACTTGACGATTGAACGAGTCACAACTCCATTCTGAGTTTTGACATCCGCAACTCGGACTTTACTATCAGGACCACGATGGACCTTTATGACCCTACCAAGTCGCCACTCATTCGGTGGAAGTTGTTCGTGTCTAAGAACAACTAGATCGCCAACTTCCATATCTTGTTTAGGATATTTCCATTTGTAGCGTTTTAAGAGTTCCTTTAAGTACTCTTCCTTCCAACGTATGCTGAATTGATGATGTATAATTTTAAGAGTGTTCCATCTACGTATGAAACTTATATCTTTATGAGCTTCTGACGGCTCTGGAGGACTGAGTAAGGGACCACCTCTTAAAAAATGTCCCGGAGTTAATGGAAGTAAATCATCCGGATTATTAGACATACTAGACAAAGGTCGAGAGTTAAGACATGACTCGATTCGAGCCAGGAGAGTGGAGAATTCCTCAAAAGTATACTTGGAGTTTCCAGCAATTTTCTTGAAATGGATTTTGAAGCTTTTTACTCCGGCTTCCCACAAACCACCCATGTGGGGGGAACCAGGGGGTATAAAGTTCCAACTAATTTGTGAAAAATTATATGATGAGCTTCCAGGGTAACTATTAAGAGCTTGTTGAAAGTCTGCCATTAATAATTTTGAAGCACCAACAAAGTTGGTCCCATTATCAGTATATACTTTTGCTGGGAACCCCCTACGCGCAACAAAGCGAGTGAATGATGCAAGAAAAGCTGGGGTAGAAAGATCGCTAACGGCTTCCAAGTGTATCGCCTTTGTGGCGAAACAGACAAATAAGCAGGCATAACCTTTTTCTAGTCGACACTTTCTGCCATAATAATTTCTAATGGTAAAAGGGCCAGCAAAATCTATACCTATATTAGTAAAAGGTAAGCTTAAAAGTGTTCTTTCAACAGGTAGCGCACCCATTATTTGGGATTGTACAGATTGTTTATATAAAATACAAGGCTTACAGGTACGAATACATTTTTTGATGAGGGTTTTTAATTTAGGTATCCAATATTCAGATCGCACTATACGAATCATGAGTTGAATTTCCCCATGTAATGTTAACTTATGAATATAAGCTATTAAAAGCGTTGATAAGTGAGATTGATATGGAAGGATGATAGGAAATCGTTCGTTATATGATAACGTTGAAGATGCAAGTCTCCCATGAGACCGCATAATTTGAGAAGTGTCTAAAATTGGATTGAGAGTGAGGAGGCTACTTCGCGGCTTTAATTTGGTTCCATGAACTAAAGCTTCATATTCTTCAGAAAAATATTGCTTTTGGGTAAGCTTTATAATTTCTAATTTAGTGGATTTGATTTCCTCATGAAGAAGAACAGTCGAAATATATTTACTTCGAATTGGTAATTTTCGAGCTGAATTATAGAACCGAAATATATAACTTAGTACTCTAACGGCCTTGTCCCAGGAGGAAAACCGACACAAGATTTCACTTTCGATTTCACTGGATACCAAGGCTACATTGGCTTGAATGGGTTTCCGTTCAGGAATGAATTCGTCTGAGGGATTAAGTTCTTCATGGGAGGGCCAGTTTTCTTCTTGTTCCACTAACCAGGCAGGTCCATTCCACCAGAGTTGACATGATTGTAAATCTTTTGGTGAAACACCACGGGTAGCCAGATCGGCTGGATTTTCAGGGGAAGAAACATGATTCCACTTCAAATTATTAACGTTAGATAGGATTTCTGAGGCTCGGTTGGCTATATAAGTTTTCCAAGTACTGGGTGACTTGTCGAGCCAAGATAAAACAATCGTTGAATCTGTCCACAATTTTATAGGAATACCGTTAAGAACATCAAACTCATTAAGAATCTGTTTGATCATTCGAGACAAAAGGACTGCACCTTGGAGCTCTAGACGAGGAAGTGAAATTGTGTTAACGGGTGCAACTTTGGATTTCGCCCATAACAGGTGCGAAGAAGGTTTTGAAGAGGGTTGATAAACTCGGATATAAATTGTGGCAGCATAAGCTTTTTCCGAAGCATCGGAAAATCCATGCAATTGTAAAGATTTCCAAGGGGAGAAATCAATCCACCGAGGAATAGATATTTCTTGGATGTCAGCAAACTCACTCAAAAACGATTTCCAGCATTGCTCTGATAGATACGACAAATTTTCATCCCACCCGGTTTGGTCCTTCCATATTTGCTGCATCAAAATTTTTGCTGTTATAATGATAGGAGCAAGCCAACCCGCAGGATCATACAACTTCGCAATAGTTGATAAAACCGAGCGTTTTGTAACAGATGATGATGAAAAACTTTCAGGAGTTATTGAAAACGAAAAAGTATCTGAAGATGCATTCCATTGAATACCAAGTGTTTTAGTTGAACTATCATCTTCTAACTTCAAAAAATCCTTGTTAAGGAGATCATCCTTTGCAATATGATTTAAAAGATCAGGATGGTTGGCTGTCCACTTTCTTAAATGAAATCCAGCAGAGTTAAGAGCTTTTATAAGTTCAATTTGGGATCGGCGGCCCGAATAAATGTCATGGCCACCTGAAAGGACATCATCAACGTAAAATTCTTTTTTCAAGATTCTTGAAGCAAGTGGATAAACCGTTTGAACATCGGAAGCTAATTGATGAAGAGTGCGTATAGCCAAATATGGAGCACAATTGACGCCAAAAGTTACAGTATTAAGTGTATAGTCCAAGATGGGTTGACTTGGACTAGGACGGAACAGAATGCGCTGATACTGTGAGTGGTCAGGATGGATAGCTATTTGCCGATACATCTTCTCTATATCGCCATTAAAAACATATTTGTAAAAACGCCAATTCAGGATGAGGAAAGTGATATCATTTTGGAGAACAGGACCCGTATGTAAAAGATCGTTGAGGCTTTTACCGTTCGAGGAGTTACTGGATGCATTAAATACTACACGCAATTTAGTAGTAGTGCTTTGCGGTTTTAAAACTGCATGGTGTGGTAGATAATATGATTTAACAGTCTGTTTGTTATATATTTCATGGGAAGGGGTAGGTGTCATATGTCCTAACTCCACATATTCTGAAAGAACTTTTTGATATTCTTCCTGAAGACCAGGTTTGGACATTAATGATTTTTCATTACGAAGGAATTGTTTCATGGCGTTAAAACGTGAATGGCCCAATTGGGACTCATCAAGCGAATTTTTAAATGGAAGCTTAACAACATATCGACCAGTTACTGAATCTCGAACAGTAGTGTTGTGATACAAATCTTCACAAAATTGCTCTGATAAAGTGAGCATAGGAGTTTGAGGTAATTCCTCAAGTTTCCAAAACCTTTCAATGGCTTGATCTGCTGATAACTCGTTGCACTGCGTCACAAAAGTAGAAAATGTTGAAACGACTGGGATATTGGTATAAGCTCCAAGTAGTACCCAACCGAATACGGTGTTCTGGGCCATAATACTACTCAGAACATTAGGTTTGATGCCTTCTAGAATTATATGTGGGTAAAGATCGGCTCCGATGAGCATGTCTATGGACGAGCTTTGATAAAAAAGAGGATCAGCTAAGGGGAAGTCAAACTCACAATTAGTTTGTCCCAAATCCAGTGATACGGCTGGTAAATTGCATGTCAATTTATTAAGGACTAAAGCTTCGGCATGAATCTTAAATTCTTTCAAATTGTTTGAACACAATGTAAAAGTGCAAAGTTTGGATGAGGTAGCAGTTTCTGTTGAGCCCATCCCACATATCCGGGCTTGGGTAACTGAAGTTGGCAGACCTATACATTTTTGAAATTTTTCAGATATAAAGGAAACTTCGGAACCTTGATCAATTAAGGCTCGAAGGTCAAAATCAGTTCCTTGATATCTAATCTTAACCAATGCCGTTGCCAGTAACACTTGGCGATAACTTTTTGAAAACATAACATTATGATTAGTGATAGGAGTGGACTGTATTACATGATTACCTTTTTGAGATGAAGATATGTTTGGAGGTGAAGATGCGACATGAGATGAAGAAGAGGTGGTGACTTGAGATGAAGGTTCAACGGTCGGAGATGATAAAGTTGTTTGATTTAGCGAAGGATTGGGTTTAGACACATTTCGTTCAAAATGTAGCAAAGTATGATGTTTGCCCTTGCAACGAAGGCAAGTACTTGTGCTTTGACATTGGTGTGCATTGTGCGTTAAGGCAAGGCAGTTGAAACAAAATTTGTGTTTGCGAACTGTTTTTTGTCTGTCATCAACAGACATTTTTAAAAATGTAGGACAAAGTCGTAGTGGATGTTGTTCACTACATACTTGACAGGCGGGAATTATTTTCATATGAAAATTACGAACTGGTTTGGATTTAAAATTTTGGCTTGGGGTGGACTTAATAACTTGTGATTTGTTTGTAGTGTTTTGTTTCATTTCTGCGACACTTTCGAGAATTCGATATCGATTTGATAAAAACTCATTCATTTGATCCCATGATGGTATATCGGTGGGATTTTTCAATGAACTTTCCCAAAGATTCAGAGTAGTTTCTGGAAGCCGAGAAGCACAAAGATAAATGATAATAGCATTCCAGGCATTGGTATCTATATCGTAGGACTTGAGTGCAATTAATGCATCATTAATGTTGCTTTGCAAAGATTTAATTTCTTTTCCTGATTCGACGACAATGATTTGTTGATTCAATAGAATTTGGATTTGGTTGTTCACCAAAATCCGTTTATTTTCGTATTGATCCTTAAGAGCGTTCCACGCAAGTTTAAAATTATTATCAGTTAAGCCAAATTTGTTCACTATATTAAAGGCTTGGTCCTTTGTCTTAGCCCGTAAATGAAAAAGCTTTTGTACGTCACTCAATCTGGAATGGTTTATGTACACGGCCGTGAACATATCCCGAAAGGATGGCCACTGTAAATAATTGCCATGAAACTCTTGAGTATCGCAAGCGGGAACTTTAATATTATGTAAATTTTGTTCATTTTCTGATACGTTTAAGGATTTCTCCTTCGAATCCTTAATCGAATCTGAAAGATTTGGTTTTAACGTAATTAAAAATTCAGAAATTAAGCTTGTACATTGAAAGTACGTTGAAGAAGAACTTTGATATTTGGCTTTAACCTCACTTAAAGAATCTTTTAATTCCTCATCATCGGGGCTTTTAATGCATTGACTATACGTTGTTTTGCAATCACGCCATAAATCTTGCAGTTCATTCCTATACGCTTCCAACAAGAAAACCGTATGAGTGGCACTTGGTTTGGCCTTAAAGGCCGCATGAAACTCGACCAGTTGGTCGGACGCAAAAATGAAATCCTCTAATAGACTCATTATATCGTCAACAAAATGACGCTCAATTACCACCGGATTGATTGAATTTTAAAGTTATATTGAAGGCAAAATATAAATTTAAATGTAACAAACGTAGATACGTATAAAATATACTCTTTTTTTTTTTTTGTTAAAAATATATATGTATATTAGGAGATATAAGAGAAAACGCACTAATATGAACTTATAGAACGTACCTTGTACATTTATGTATGTATTTTACACGATGACTTCAAAATAATAATATGATGAATTTGTAGATGATTATAATGTTAATGTTGACTATGATGACGCTGGTGAAGATGATGACTACGATAATACTGGTGAAGATGATGACTTCGATGTTAATTAATATGATGCTGCCTGTGATGAAGATGATGATGACGATAAAGATGATGCTGATAGCTATGGTTTGGCTGATGATGACTACGGTGATGGTACAGATAATGCAATGTGCTGATAATCTGATACGATGACGATCAGATACGATGATGATATGCGCACGTTGTTTTTTGGATATTGTGGCACAATAAACCACAGATGATGGATGAAATTTTCCCAGGTTTGGGATGACCACGTTGTTAGAGATGGTGGTTGTTTGGTAGCGTACTTATGTGTACCGTACTTCAGCGATACACACTTTTGATTGCAATCGATGTCGGATGAAAAAATCCCAGGTTTGAGTGTGATCACGTTGTTTCAGACGGTAGTTGGTACACCACACTTCAGAGGCAAACAAAATCAGCGAAATTCAACAAAATGTTTATCGTGATTTCCGGAAACACTCTAATATTCCTTTATGGAAATACACACTGTTGATTTCGATCGATGATTCTTGCGATATTTGCGGATGTTTGCTCGCCTCACTACACTGGAATCCGTCTCGACAGGACCATGAATAAGTAGACTAAAGAAAACACGATGAGTAATTTAATTTTTTTTTTTTATTTAATTTTGTTCCGGTGAAGTCGGCAGATCGAGGAAGAATGAGCAATGAGAAAAAGTGAAGGAGAAATGACGAGGTTACAAGATGGCCGATGTCATCGTAAAAAACCCGGGGTACCAACTTTGAAATATTAATTCAAAGAGAGCGAGCATAAAGCCGCTTGCACAAGTGGTGCGCGTCACTTATGGTGACTTTTCGTGTCTGAACATATAGATTAAAGCATTGCTTGCTTTGGTTAAAAATTACCTACGATATGGGATGGTTTATGCTTTTAAAGTTTTATCAAAGTTCTTAAAACCGTTTTTGAGAGAATTAAGTTTTTTTTTAATTTTTAGAAGTAAGGGCAAGCTTTTCGTCAATTAAATAAAATTAGAATTTGTGTTCAATATTCAAGCAAATAACATCAATTGAAGAACAATATTTTGTATAGAAAGAAATAAGTTTGAAGTCAAGACCTTAATTATTTATTCCTTTTGGAGCTATTAAAGTCGTTAAGTCTTTTGAATTTTTAACAGATATCACTTAAATCACCACCTTACAACCTCTAACAGATGAATTTAATCGCCTGTTCGAAAGTGCATATTTTTACAGAGCTTTAAGAAGCCAATCCTGCGAATTACAAAGGGATATCCTTCCTGAACGCTACCTCTAAGATATTTGAAGTGTTTAGTTTCAAAAAACTTTATAAACTAAATAAATAACAGAGAAATGTATTCAAAAAATGATCAAATTATAAAAGAGGCTGGGTTTTCGTGTTGGGTAAAAAAAGGTTGTTAGTTGAATTATTCTTAAAAATTTTAAAATTACAAACAATATTTTTCATATAAAGAAATAGTTTAGTTTGAAAATCTAGTTTTGTTAATCAGATTTTTAGTCGAAAACAATTTTTTACTAATTTTAGTAGCTTTTCTTAAATTTTTACAAATTGGATGAATGAAATTTTTTGTAGATTTTATTTCATCATAAGAATATGAATAAACGGACTGTTGGATTTTTATAATAAAAAAACTACTGAATGTCGAAAATAAAAAATGTTTGAAGAGAAAAATTTTAATTTTTGAAAAGCTATTTGGGTTGAAAGTAATTTTTTTGCAAGTAGTTTAGTAATGCTTAGGTTTTTATTTTTTGTAAAAAAAACTGTCAATTAGATTTTTCTTAAAATTTAACTGAATGTTGTCAACAATGTTTTTTTAAAACATAAAAGTTGTTTAAAGCCAGTATCTCAAAGTTTTGAAACGATATTTGAGTAGAAAATCAATTTTTAACAACTTAAAAAGTTTTTATTTTTTGTAAAAAAAACTGTCAATTCGATTTTTCATAAAATTTTGCCAGGTGTTAAAAACTTTATTTTTCGTTGCACAAAACTGTTTTGGAGACAAAATCATTTTGTGTTTGTAAAATTTTCGAGGTGGCAAATATTTTTTTGTCAGTTATTTTGATATATAAAAAAACCGTTAATTGACATCTGCTTGTGACATCTGGTAGAATTTTGAAAAAAATATAATCGACAGTTTTTTGCAAGAAATAAAACTTAAAAAAACAGTTCGTATATTCTGACTTATGACTTAAATATCTTTTTAAAAATTTAAGACAAACCAATTTTATGCTATAAAATATGTATATTATTTTTGACATTAAATACATTTTTTATAAAAATCCAACTATCACAATTTTCCTAAAAATTAGAATCGCAAATTTTTTTTTTTTTTTTATCGGATGGAAATCTTCAAAAGACACTCGGTAAGAATCGGTACCGAGTAGTGTGGGACTCTTACCGGACTAAAACCAACGGTGAATCAGGACCAATCTATGAAAGATCGACAAATGATTTTTATTTCTTAATTTTTAAATCGCATTGGGGGAAGTTTAAGGTTTTAACACTTTCCCGTAGCTTTTAGCCCATCAGCTCATGAGGCTTGGTTCTTATTAATCTCCGAACATTGTCTCGTACATTTAATACGGTCTCCATTTCAGAGTTAGTATGACTTTGCAGTCGCTGATTGTGTGATACAGCGTGTTTCTTAACCACTTCTGTAACCATTTCAATTTGAAGGTCACGATGTAGATCGCTATTTCTTATATACCAAGGGGCATTTATTATTCCACGAAGGACCTTGCTTTGGAATTTTTGGATGGGTTCAGCATTTGTTTTCTTTGTACAGCCCCATAGTTGGATGCCATATGTCCAAACGGGTTTCAATACTTGCTTATATAACATTAGTTTGTTCTGGATAGATAGGTCAGAGTTCTTTCCTATTAACCAGTACATTTTTCTGTACTTCAAGTTTAGTTCTTCTCTTTTCTTTTTGATGTGTTCTTTCCATTTAAGCTTTGCATCCAAATTCATTCCAAGGTATTTGGCGGTATTGGAGTAAGGTACTTCTGTACTGTTTATAAAAATTGGAACATTGTTTATGTTTTTGTTTGTAAAGTTTATATGCGTCGATTTTGTTTCGTTTATTTTGATACGCCATTTGTGCGTCCAATCACTAACTTTATCGACTGCATTTTGCAATTTTTGTGTAGCTTTCGTAACGGATTTAACTGGCACCAATATTGCAGTATCATCAGCAAAGGTGGCCATGATAGCGTTGATGTCCACTGGAATATCCCTTGTATATAACAGTTATAGGGTTGGTCCTAGGACACTTCCTTGTGGTACATCGGCTTCAATTTTCTTAAGTTCCGAGTAATTTTGGTCGTACCGTACTCTAAAGAGTCGGTTCGTAACGTAGGATTTCAGTATTTCGTAGTACTGCCTGGGGAAGTCCCTATGCAGTTTGTACTCAAGTCCCAAGTGCCAAACCTTGTCAAAAGCTTGAGCAACATCTAAGAATACAGACGAGCATACTTGTTTTTCTTCAAGTGCCTTTTCCACAACATCCGTAATTCGATGCACTTGGTCTATCGTGGAATGTTTATTTCTAAATCCAAACTGATGGCTCGGAATTAGTCTTCTTTCTTCAATTATTTTGCTAAGCCTTTTCAGTAGCAGTTTTTCAAAAACTTTTTCCATGATTGCTACAAGCGATATTGGCCTGTAAGATGTAACTTCTGTTGGTGGCTTACCTTGTTTAGGTATAACAATGACTTCCGCAATTTTCCAATGATGTGGCACATATCTTAGTTTAAGGCATGCGTTTATTATAAATTGGAGTTTCTTGAAGGCTATAAGATGCATTTCTTTCAGAACCTGAGCAGTTATAAGATCGTACCCTGGTGATTTTTTGTTTGACAACTTATGTTGACACATGCTTCTTATTTCTTTGAGCGTGACAAAAGGTATTTCACATTCGTCGTTTCTGTCAATAAACTGTATGGGATCTGTAGCTGTGCTTGCTGGGAATGGCTTGAAAACATTCGCGAGATGTTCAGCGAAGAAATCAGCCTTTTGTTTCGGGTTTCCGATCCATTTACCATCTTGAGATTTTATCTGAGGTCTTTTTAGGCGCTTAGCTGCTTTCCATAAGGAGTATTCTGTAGAAGCATCCGTCGTCAGACTTTTCAGGATTCTACTTAGTGAATCATTTTTAAACTCACAAATTCTTTTTTTTGTTGACGGTTAAAAACTACCTTATCATCTGGGAATCTCGTGGATTGCCATTTTCTTCTAGCTCTTATTTTTTCCAATACCAACTCCTTTAATTCGATAGGATATTTTATTTCTTTTTCTCTCGCATTCGAAATAGTTGCAGTACTTTCTTCTGCAGCCTGCTGCACATCAGCAATAAATTGTTCTACTTCATGATCAATTTGTTCAATTGTTTGCATAGGGGATTTTAGGTTTATAAAATTTTCAAGTTTGTCTCTGAATTCGTTCCAGTTTGTTCTATTATTCACGAGCTTGGGATTACTTTTTTCTATTATTTCTGTTTCGCTCAGTGATAAAATTACTGGAGTATGATCTGATGATAAATCGTAATTACCTTCGACACTTATATGATTTTGTTTAATACCTTTAACTACGAAAAAGTCTATAAGGTCTGGTATTTTGTTAGTATCAGATGGCCAATATGTTGGCGAACCAGAAGAATAAAATTCGCAGTTGTATTTTCGGCCTGCTTGGTATAGCCGTTTACCTATTGTTGTTATGACCCTAGATCCCCATTGGGTATGTTTAGCATTGAAGTCGCCACCAACAAGGAATGTATGTCCTAACAAATGTAGGAGTTCTGCATAGTCTTCTTAGTCTTCTTTTGCTTAGTGCAATTGCTTTTCCTGGTTGATTTTTAGTAATGTTATCGACCGTTACTTTTTTGCTTTCAACTACTGGTTTTGTGTTGGTTGAGTTTCTAAACTTGTTCCCAGTTTTGTTTTTTCTTTTTGTGTCTTGGAACTTTTTTGCTACTAGACATCCTCTGTAACTTGCAGGATGATTGCCTTGACAATTAACACATTTCGCTTTCTGTTCTCTGCCCATGGGACAGTTTTTAGTTGCATGTCTGCCTTTGCATTTAACACAAGCGAACTCGCGATTGCAGTATTTTTGTGTATGCCCAAAGGCTTGACAGCGCTTACATTGTGGAACAGTTTTCGACTTTCGCAGTGGTTCAATTTTGACATCTATGCCCATAATTGATTTAATACTGTAAATCTTATCGAGACTTTCTTTATTTTCAAACGTGAGCATAAATAAAGGTAGAGATCTCTTTTTTGTCGTTGATACCCCAGTGGAGTCTTTTACTATCTCATTTTTAATAAGATTATTGGCATCGAGAGCTTGAAAGCCTTTTTGTATAAGGTCTTCGACAATTTCTTTGGCAACACATGAAGAGTGAAGGCCTCTTGCTACTACTTTTATCGATCTTGTAGCTTTATTTTCGTACGAGTGCCACTGAATTTTCTTTTTGTTCAATTCTTCAGTGACATCTCTATACGCATCGGCGTCTTCAACAATGACTTTCCAATTGTCTTTATTGTATGATGTATATTTACATGCCTTATTCGTGCATGCTCTTTAGCTCGCCAAACATTGCCAATCCGGGGATCATAATTGGAGGTGGGGCAGTTTGCCTGGTACCTTTAACGTGAGAAATATTTTGGGGTAAATCTCTTATTTCTTAATCGCAAAATTAAATTAAAAATGGTGTTCGATTATTGACGTTAATAAATAAATATATTGACTTTAAAATGATTGCCTTCTGTGCTAAATTTTGTTAGAAAAATCAAGTTAGTAGCTATTTACATAAGAAATAAAACGTTCACTAAAATCGGTTTTCGAATAAAAATCTCGTTAGAAAAATAGTTTTTGAAATCAAACTATTTCATTATAATGCAAAATATTTGTATGAATATTTTGTTAAAGTTTAAAGCAGAAAAATCGGCATACAGGATGAGAAGTTATTTGTGTGGGTCGCATCACAACCTCTTTTTGGATTTCAAATCAACATTTGATTATATTCTTAAGCTACATAAGATGGGAATAAATAATAAAATAGTTACTGATTTTAATCAGGTAATATTTCCGGAGATGATGAACAATAAATAGACTATATTTTTTTTTTTGATATAGTTAATAGCATGCAACTTAAAACAAATAGATTTGAAAGGGGAATCTATAAGTTAAGTTGGAAAAGACAAACATCCTTGTTTTCATAGAAATGGAGGAGGGCGGTTCTGAAGAAACAAAGCGTAGTTTTAAAAAAAGAATCCAATTGTCAAAAAAGGGCAAATTTTAATATAGATAAACAAAAAAACTAACAAAAAAAAGCCAACAGTTCAGTTTGGAATTCTTGTTTCCAAAATAAGTTCTTATCACATAGCTTAAAAATTGTTGTACAAAACGCATATTCAGTTTTTCTTATATTACCAAAAAGTACAAAATCCACATAAAACAGGATGCCCCCTTTGGAGCCTTGAAACAATTAAACTACACTTTGATTATGTACTCAAAGTCATGGAAATGAAAGATGAGCGGCTGCTATATGTTGGCCCGAAGCATATGTTAGAAATTGTGTCAAGGAATGGCAAGAAATACGGGCCACATCATCCAGACCTTTCAACATATTGCGGTCTTTCCATAAAGAACGAGAGGCCATGTATCATTGCAATGATGTGTGTCCTGTTCCAAATGAATTTCCAAAGTTTGCTTTTGGGAAGAAAAGACTGTAAAAGAAAGAGCTTATGGGTGATTTAAATGGTTATTTTATGTAAAATATTGTAACTTTTAGTTATTTTTTATAAAAATTCGATTGAAATCTTTTTTTTTACAAAACACGAAAACCTACAAGTACAACAACAAACTGATTAAAAAAAAGAGGCTGGGATGCGACCCACACTGATAACTTCCCATCACGTCTGTCGATTTTTCTTGCTTAAAAGTTTGTCTATATGTACTCGTATCTATTTTTACCAAATTTGCGTACTATTATTTGTAGATTTTATTTCTTATGAAAAAACGGACTGTTGGATTTTTATATAAAAATAACTGAACATCGAAAGCAATATTTTCTGTGAAATAAAATAAGTTTTAAGCCAATATTTTTAATTTTTGAAAAGCTATTTGAGCCGAAAGTAAATTTTTACCAAGTTTTAGTATTGTTTTATTTTTTGTAAAAAAAAACTGTCAATTCAATTTTTTTTAAAAATTTTATTGAATGTTGAAAATAATATCTTATAAGATAAAATAAGTTTGAAGCCAATATTTCAGATTTTTAAAAAAATATATGAGACGAAAATGAATTTTAACCAACTTTTATTAATTCTATGCAATACCATTGGGTGTATAGCAAGGTTGTTTTTTTGAGCAAGGTTTTGTTTATTTTGTTTCTTAATGACATTACAGATTATGTTAGAGGTGGAATTAAATCAGGTTATAATTCCGATCTTATAGCATGCAGCTTATAATAAATAGACTCGAAAGGTATTGTAAAGCTTACAATCTATCAGTGAACCTGGAAAAGACAAACATCTTTGCTTTTAGAAACTTTAATTCTCGTGAAACAGAGAATCAAGAAAAGGATTCTATTAGAGTTGTTCAGGAGTACGAAGAACTTGTATTTAAAATAAGTTTGTATCGCATAGCACAAAACAAAAGAATGTTAGAACGACTGCGAACGACTATTCTTCTTTATATGAGACACGTGCAAACAAGTGGATCATATCACTTGTTGTGCGTCGGGGTGACTTCCCGGCCATGTAAAAGCTTTCATAGTTGCGAACCACCAACAAGCCTCGGATACGGACGGATTTACTGTTGACAACCAACGCAAACGAATAAAGGACAACGAACTTCGGATAAGCACGTGGAATGTTAGGTCCCTTAACAGACCACGTGCGGCCGAAGAATTAGCGGAGGCCCTAGACCGATATACAGCAGAAATCACCGCCATCCAGGAAATACGATGGGATGGGCCGGGCAAAAAGAGTGAAAAACTGCGATATTTACTATTGTGATTGCTACCACGAAAACCAACAGCGCTTATTTGGATGCAGCTTCGTCATTGGAGCCAGGCTTAGACTATTAACCTCATATGCGCTCACGCCCCCACAGAAGAGAAAGACGACAACACCAAAGATATGCTCTTCGAGCTCTTGACAAAACATATGAGCATACTACGATATTAAAATTGTCCTGGGCGATTTTAATGGCAAGCTAGGAAGGGAAGACATATTTGGTGGAATAATCGGGAAGAACAGCCTGCACGACAACACTTCCAACAATGGATTCAGGCTCATAGATTTTGCTGCGGGGCGAAACGTCATAGTAGCCAGTACGCGTTTTCCACACCTCAACATCCACAAAGGAACTTGGACCTCTCCAGACCAATCTACCGTCAACCAGACTGCCCATATTGCGAGACACGCTTCTAGCATCATGAATGTAGAACTTTCTGAGGAGCTAACATCGACTCGGACCACTACCTCGTTGTAGCCTTCGGATTTCCAGACCCAAGGCAAAACAGGGAGGTGCTGGGAGAAGGTACAACGTCGAATGGCTACAATCGCCAGATATCGCCAAATCCTTTTCCGACCGAGTTACAAGTAACCTCTTTTGAAGTTCTCTGCCGCCAACACAATGTATCGAAAACCAGTGGCAACATTGCAAAGATGCAATCAGAGAAGCCGCCTCTGATGTGCTGGGTTTCAAACAGCCACCAACAAGGAACACCTGGTTTGATAAGGAATGTCGGCAGGCAAATTCAGCGCTGCATAAAAGGACGAGAGCTGCGCATGAGCTCTATGAGCAGAAGAGGTGAGAGGAACACCGACTTCTCAGGAGGAAAAAAAAGAGAGGGCACGAGATGCGTGCGGTCGAAGATGTTGAGAGGTATTAAAGCAGGAATGAAGTTCAAAAGTTTTATGAACAAGCGAAACGAAATTCACAGGTACATAAACCTAGAACCGAATGCTGCACAAACGAAAGTGGAAACATCATAGTGGAACCGCAGTCAATGCTGACGATATGGAAGGACCACTTCTGCAGACTGTATAACGGCGACGAAGAACTGAATTCCGCTGTCAGGCAGACGACGAAAGCCAACAATCCCGTCCTCCCGACTTAGACGAAGTAAAGATTGCCATATCTAAGCTGAAGTCTAATAAAGCCGCTGAAGCGGATGGCTTGAATGCCGAGCTCTTTAAAGCAGCTGGAGATAAGTTGTTTAGGAGCATGCAGCAACTTATCTGTAAGATATGGTCGGAGGAAAGCATGCCCGATGAATGGAACCTCAGTATTGTTTGCCCGATCCTGAAAAAAGGAGACCCTCTAAACACCGACGTTTTGGTCAAAGCGTCACAATCAACAGACGTAACTTAGAGGTAGTCAAGGACTTCGTCTACCTAGGCTCCGCTGTAAACGCAGAAAACAACACCAGCGCTGAGATCAAATGCAGAATAACTCTTGCTAACTGCTGTTTCTGCGAACTAAGAAAGCAATTGATTGGTAAAGTCCTCTCTCGAGGGACCAAAGTGTTGCTATATAAGACCCTTATCATCCCCGTCCTGCTATACGGTGCAGAAGCATGGACCATGACAAAAGCGGATAAAAGCACCTTGGGTCGGTTCGAGAGAAAAGTTCTTCGTGTGATCTACGGTCCCGTATGCATCGAAGTGAAGTGGAGGAGAAGATGAAACTGTACGGGCTGTACAGCGACGTAGACTTAGACAGAAGAGTAAAAGTCCAACTTCTAAGATGGCTGGGTCACGTGTGAGCGCATGGAAACCAATGCTACGGCCCGGAAAGTCTTCGAATCTGCACCCACAGGACAGCGCAGTAGAGGAAGACCGCGGATCAGGTGGCGCGCACAAGTGGAAGGTGACCTCACCCAACTTGGAGCGCGAAACTGGAGACATCTAGCTAGGGAGCGAGCTAGATGGAGAAGTTTGTTGGGTGAGGCCTTAGTTCACACAGGACTTAGTAAGTAAGTATGACTCAATACGGCAGCTAATCCATGAGGGCTGGCATCAGTTGTTAAAACTACAGACAAGGAAGGATCAAAAGGCATTAGGACTCGATCGCTGCATAGTTCGGTTTGTTAGTTCGATGAACGCTGACTCGCATTTTCAAGACCAGTAACATTTGTGTCCTTTCTGGAGAAGACAGCGCAGAGGATGTGTCATAGTTGAAAAATGTCATACAAAAATGGGATAGATCGAAAGAAATATGTAACAAGGCCAAGAAACTTTTTTTTATCATCAGGAATTGAAAGAGAATGCATATCTTATATAGAACTCACTGTTTCTGGAGATTTACTTATTTTTTTGAATTCAACTTCCAAATAACTTATCTTTTGTTGTAAGAATGAACATTTTTTCATATTGATGTGGAGGTCGTATTTAGTGAACTTGTGTAGACACGCAATAAGGTTTTGAAGGCTTTCGTTTCTTGATGGACCGTGGACAATTATGTCATCGAAATAAGCTTCAACTCCTTGAAGCTTTTTGAGAATTTGACATAGTATTCGGTTGAAATCTGAAGGTGCATTCTTGTTCCAAAACTAACACGGTTCATGCGGTATGTGCCTCGATGTGATGATATGGTTTGAATTTATCTACTTTTTTCGTCGACTTCCAAATGTAGGTTAGCTTTTTACAGGTCTAACTTGCAAAAATATTGAGAGTTTCGTAGGCTGTGTAGAACGTCATCAATTCGTCAAATCGGCCACACTTGTAGCCCACACAGTGACGTACTCCTCCATCAGGTTTCGGTATCACCATTAGAGGAGAACCACAGTCCGTTCTTATTCTTCTTCTTCAAGTGAATTGAGTTCTTTGTTGATTCGTTCTTGTTTAGCATAGGGCGCGTTTCTTTCTCTGGTAATAAAAATTCCAGCAAACATTCTACGAATGCCGTTGATGTCCAAGATTGTGCCGACGAATCAGCTGAGCATTATGGACAAGTTAGAATAATTGAAGACGAAATAGTATATTTATTCGAATCATACTCAGGACATATTATCAAACTATTAGGAAAGCTTTCGCTTAATGTTGCTTACGGAGGAAAAAAGATGATTGGTGATGGTCCTGATGCTCTTCTAGAAAGACAATGGATTAGAGGTCTAGGTATCGAACTGAAGACAATTGATTCAAATATGTTAAACCTGTCAACCGTGTTTCAAATTCAACTAAACAAGTCAATCGATGACATTCTCTAACCATTTTCTGCAATATTTGAAGAAAAAGTCGGTTGGGTTCCAGATTTTCAAGTATCTCTTCAACTCAAAGATGGTGCCAAACCAATTTTTAGATAAAAGTGTGGAAAGACATACCTCTGAAACATGGCCTTCTCTTTGTGATTTGTTGATCTGGCAAGAGGAAACTTTGTGATTGTTTCGTCGACATCTCAAGCAGAAGTTTTCTATACCTAGGGTCTTGCAGTTTATAAATTGATGTTTTGAACTGGAATGACCGTATGACTTTGGGCTGTTGTTTAAAGAACACATGGAATTCGAATGACTCTTTGCAGTCGTCTTGCTTCTTGAGCTTGAAAGTTTATTAATGTCACTGTGTGAGCTGGAAATTCATGAATTTTGTCGCAGTTTGTTTCGATTTTTGAAGCTTCAAGAGCCGTTGCTTTGAGTAGAATTTCATCGAATGTAACCTTTTCAGACTGTAAAACCTGTTCACGTAGCTAATCATCTCTCAGACCACAAATAAATTGAGCACGTAGAAAAATTTCAGACACGCAAACAGATTTTTGGCATTCACATGTCACGTTGAATTCCCGTTTAAGAATGTTTTTTCGTAGCAAGGATACAAAAATAGTGATATTTTGATTGTCCTTTTGAAAAACATTTTTCTTCGGAATTGGCATCTTTTTGAAAGTTTTCGAGTAGGTCCCTAAGATTTAGGTTCTTTACAAGTTTCTTAGGCCCTAGAAAAGCAGCTATAGGTTATTGTAATGTTGTGAACCAATAGAAACGCACAAGAGTTGTGCTCTTTCGGATTCGTCTGCAACATTTTTCACGCTGCAATAATCTGCAAAACGTTCAATATAACTATCGCACAGCGTATGCAAATTTCTGAAACTTATTTGTTGATTCCTCGTTGTTCTCTAGAAATAGGACTGGCTTACGGGATAATATGGCGTATTTTGCATATTAAGTTCAGCTCACCACCCAATATGTTTCAAAAAGTTGGCGAAAATTACCCCAAAAGAATCGATAGTTGCAACAATTCGCTTGGTTGTTATTTTAATAATGAAGCTTTTCACACATAATGTCAACGTTCAGAATCTGTAATAAAAAAGAGATATCATGAAAAAGGTGTTTTATGTGTGTTTTATTTACTTTTGAAACCGCAGGATGGATAACGCTGTAATAATAACTAATATCTCCAAAATTTTCATTCTTACCGATTTGGAATTAGGAACTTTGTTTGTAAGAAGTTGAATCTTATGACTCGTTCGTTAGGTCGAATCTTACCAGAAAGACAAGAATTTGATATAAAAAGTAATGGAAGGAGACGAGTTGGACACTTTTGAAGAACGTTAAATTCGGAGAAATTCTAAGATGCGAGGAAATTTTCAGTATGGGAAGGAAAAAAGGTCACACAAAAAGTACACTCATATCTTTTTCAGGTATTCCATTTCCTCAAGAACAAACAAATTTTAAAAACCAAGCACACCAAAAGCCTTTATTCAGTTCTGGTTATTACGAAATAAGAATTAATAAATCATCACGACTTTTATGTGAACGGCTTCTATTTACCTTACCTTCCTCCCGCATCCAAAAGATGAATCCAAATTGTATGAAAGAATAAAAGGCAAGAGAATGGGAGAGGTCACTCTTACTTCTTCGCCATCATATAACATAATAGTCATCTTTTCCGAATAGAAAATCCAAAAAATCCCACATACATCAACCGACTAACGTACACCTCCCCCACCCCCTACAAAGCTCTCGCTACCCAAACAAAATACGCCAAAAAAATATGAATGAATGAATTTCACTTGCTCTCATTTTAACCGCAGGACTAAACTGTCAAAGTTTCAAAAAGTGCATTTATACAACTGCCAGCCAACTGAGCAACCAACATACAAATCCCCAACACCCACCCTTCCACCTTCCATTGCAGAATGTATGCAGCACCATGATGCTATAGATGCACTTTGAACAAAGCTGCTACACAGCTTCAGCTTCAACTTCTGCCTGCTTTTAACCCAGAATTGAATCTGCAATCTCACTCTTACTCCCATAGCGACCACAAATCCACTACACCAGGAAGCAAGTACCACGATTATTTATTCTTTAGACGAGAACGAGGACGAGAACCATGACGAGGAGGTATTCTATATCCATGAACATTATACAGTGCACAGTCATACAAAAGGATAACACAGACCGAGACCGAGGCAGTGTCCTTTCGAAGGAACGAACCAAGTTCTAGCTCTCGACATTAGTCGCTCATATTTTTGCTACTTTTGGGGCGTTTGCTATTGCTACTGCACTGCACTGCTGCAGTATCATAGTAAGCGTGCTGTCATCCACCGACAAACCCCCTTCAACAAAAACGACGAAAAATAAAACCCCTAAATGTATGTAACACGAGAACTGGAGCTTAGACGAAAAAATTCAGCTGCATCCTGCATGATGTGAGTTGTCAGAATGATTATATTTGTGTGAAAAATTACTGTGACCGAGTGTCAGTTTTGGTTTGATAAATAATATCCATTTCGCCCCAGGATCTAAGGATGAGGATATGAGGACTGTGGGGAGTCGTTTGGATGGTATGTGTGAGGATTTTTTAAAGAGTTTATGTGATGGGTGTTGCAGTATTGTACTCGTGTCGTATAGTTGTTGGTTGTTTGCAACAAATGCATTCGGAGTTTTAAGTCGCATTCGGTAGCACTACAGGAATCCAATTCCAAGTGGAGAAGGCGATGGCGATGGCTATGGCGAGTACGTGAATCAAGTTAAATTGGAAACTTTTTGACATACTATAGCCATCAGATGAGGAACGACGAGGATCAGTACTGTGTTTCCTCAACTCAACTCTTTATACTTCGAGTACATGTTGTTGGTTTAAGTTAAAGAGAGAGATTTGTTTGTAGAGTTTTGAATTTCGTATGGGTTTGAGTGTGATATGTGCTATACAATATTGAGAACTTAAAATCCTTTTTTGAAACACGTTTAATATGTTGGAAACACGTTTGCATGTTGCAGACTTGAAGAGTATTGATTACAGAAAAATCAGAATAAAAGTGAGGTACATTCAAAATAATGAAAATAGGCTTCAACGAAGTGTCGTTGATAAAAAACTAAAAACTTTTGAAATTCTTTCCATTTTTCGAAGTAGTATTATAATCAGCAATAGACTATTGACCTAATTACCTAATAGTTTGAAGAACCTGATTAAAGGTCGCGTAATCTTCTTCCATCCATATACGCGAGAGTTTGACACAACGGAATAGAGCGATAATGAAACATGCACTTGAATTAAGAAGATATTAACAACTGTCATCTGTTTTTCCTGCACGAAAACATGGAGCAAATGACACAGCTGTACCCATTGATAGTCCCGAGGGACTCAAAAAGGTTACCAGATCAACATAAAACGAATAATAATTATTATTTCTTTCATATTTATAATTGTTTCTCATTTTAATAAATTAACTTCTATTATAATTGTGTCACTTAAATATTTTCTTTCTTTATTAACTTTTGTTTTTTATCAATTGTTTAGTTTTATAATTTTCTTTATATCTTGCAATAATGTTTCCTTTTTTCTTTTATTTCCTTTTAAGCATTTTTTTTTCTTGTTGTGGTTAGTTATGTCCAATAATACGGAATTACGTTCGATGGTGAGAATTCTGTGCCGACAGAAATGTGGGCACTGTGGAAAGTGATATAGAATTTTTATTAGTTGTAATCATAGGTAGTCAGGGTAATTAACTAGTGGGTGCCATCTACAGGCCAAAAAGATATATTGATTTCTCCCCGCTGTATGCGGTATTGGAAGAAATTTCATTGAGCTCTCCTAATATTGTGCTTTGTATTGATTTCAACTGCAATCTCTTGAATTCTAATGTTTTCACATGTTAAACAAAACAATAAACCACTTTTTTCATTAAAGACTTGATGCAACAGCGAGATGATATCTATTCCAATTGGAAAAGATATCGACTAACGGAACTGCGTCGTATGTTTTACTCACTCTGTAACAGAGTACACAAAACGAAAAAAGTCATCCTATTTTGATAGTCAATATGACTATTTGGTAATCAATTTTCAGCCGATTACCGCGATAGTCAATAGAACAATTTTCGGTTGCCAATTTTGGGATCCAAAATTTGTTTACAATTTGATAGTCAATATTACAACTTTGGTTGAAGGAATTTGAAACTCCGGTTGTCGTATTGACTAATGCGGTAGTCAATATGACAACTGCGGTAGTCAATATGAAAACTGCGGTAGTCAATATAACAATTCACGATAGTCAATTTTGGTAGTCAATATGACAACCACGGTAGTCAATATGATAACTGCGTTAAACAATATAACAATTCTCGTTAGTCAATTTTGGGTAGTCAATGTGACAACCAAATTGTCGTATTGACTACCGAAGTTGTTCTATTGACTACCGCAGTTGTCATATTGACTACCCAAAATTGACAATCGAAAATTATTCTTTTGACTATTCAGTAGTCAATTTTTAAAAATAAGGTTGTCAAATTGACTATTTTGGTAGTCAATGTGACAATTTGGCCAAATTTCAGGTTGACTATCGACAGCTGTTCATATGACAAGTTTTTTTTTCTGTGTAGTAGCTACGATACGCGAAGCTAAATACCAACATTTTTCTCAACAGCTTAGCACAAGTTCAAGTGGTCGCCAGCTCTGGCAGAATCTACGCAGAATTCAGAACTGTTGAAGAAATTGATGGCAATAAGCTTAATGAAAAATTATTTTTTTCTCCAACGCCACAGGTCCCACAAATTTGGCCTTCAATTTCTTCAATTTATTTTAATGACCAACGTGACAGTAATGAGCCTGGTTTTGATTTTTTTTTGCTGATGTAGTCGAAAGTATTCTTTCTATTTAGTCAAAAACTGTTGGGTTCGGAGATATACATAAATCCTACCTTTTTGTGTATGAAATTGCCAGTTGTATTGCCATATATAACTTTTGTACCAATACTATTTTGACGTGATTGATATACCCTGAGTCACGGAAAGCCGCTAAAATCATTCCATTTCCCAAAAACACTAAAAAAAAATAATTTAGAACTCGGTATTTCCATTTTTATCGAAAGTTTTTGAAAGGTTCCTTCAAAAGCAAATTAACGTCTTTTTATCTACAAACTCACTGCTCAGTGCTCAGTGCTCAGCCCTTATCAATCCGCACTTTTAAACGTTACTGATGACATTAGAAAAGCACTAGATAAGGTTTTAATTTTTTATATATTGCGACTAAATACATTTTTTGTTATCTAACTCATAGGAAGGAAGCAGTTTAAGTTTGTGAAACACTGTAAAGTTTTTTGGCAAATGCCACTGGTGTGCCACAAGGTTCCATACTGGGTCCTCTATTGTTTTCTGATATGTAAATGAACTTCCATCTTCTTTAGTTAATTTCAGCTCTCACTTGTAATCTGATGACGTTTAGCTGTCCACTTGGCCTTACTTCAGCTGTCCACTTGGCCTTATCGAACATGGAGCTTTCTGCGTCAATAAAGATCTGAAGAGAGTGGCAAATTGGCTTTTGTCAAACGGACTTATGTTGAACCCTAAAAAATCCAAATGTCTTGTAATAAATTAATAGAAAATCTCTTGAATTTTCTTTTTTTTTTCCACTAAATGTTCTGAGCAATGCTCCAATCGAATATGTGGTTGGATGAACATATGAACGGACTCGTTGGTTAGGTTTATGCAGGACTTCGTACGTTATGGGTTACACAATCTTTCACTCCATTAAAAACACGTGTGCTTCTCGCTAAAACCTCGGTAATTCCTACCCTATTTTATGGTTGTGAAATCTATTGTAACTGCAGTTTCACGAGCAGGCGAAAACTTAATGTAGCTTTTAACTCAATCATTCGTTATGTTTTTGGATTACGTAGATATGATAGGATAGCTCGCGCTTACTAGACATGCCTTTTGAAAATTACATAGAACTTCGTAATTTGATTTTGCTTTCCGACATACATACATACTTATCGCTCACCAACCACAATATTGTTTTGACAGAGTAAGAATGGTGACCTCAAACAGATCTCATCAGTACGGATCAGAACATCGGAACGTCAATTTTTTGTAAATTCGGTTAACTGCTGGAACACAATGGTTTCGTAGCCGGAGTCCGAGTAGAAGACGTAACTGGAATAGCTGTCAAAGTATTCAATGTACGCCAATGCAAATGTACGAACACAAAGCGAGGCAACTGGAATAGGAGCAGCAGCCTGAGTCAGAAGAGTTGGCCAACATTTAACTTTGACGTACGATACATGTGAAATTTCCATTTTTGAAGTGAATAACTTGGTGATTATATTTTTTTTAAATAGTTTTTCAATAAAAAAGTTGAAAAATATTTAAATAAGAAATAAAAGTAAACAAACAAATATTTTCTGAGAAATTTGATGTGGTTGTAAACTGCAAATATAGTGTGCGTACTTTTTGTGAAACGTATTACAACTTGTGACAGATTTTCCGACTCCAGTTGCGACTCCGGCTCCAATTTCGCATTGTGTTACAGCCGTAAGCTTTGGCATACTTTACCTCGTAGTAAAGGGTGTCCCAAAATTAACGCAAGATTTGAATTAAATAGAAAATTCCGTTTTTAGTCTTTTGATAGTTATATTGTTATTGACTCGTAAAGTACAAGGATAGGGTTATGTAATAAAACATGGGAAAAATGGCCTCCACGGCCACGGCATGCTCATGCGCACTCTTTTGTTGAAATTTTCCATGACCATACTGCATAAATGTGGCTGAATTTCGTTGATGCAGCGTTGAATCTCCTCTTTTAATGCACGGGTGGTTGTGGGCTTGTTGACATAGACTTGTGATTTCAAATAACCCCATAAAAAGAAGTCTAATGGTGTTAAATCACACGATCTAGGAGGCCAATTTTTTATCACCGAAACGAGAGAGTACACGACCTGGAAATGTCTCATGCAGTAATTGAATTTTTTCACGGGCTGTATGACATGTGGCACCGTCTTGTTGAAACCACATATTGGACACATCAATATCATCCAATTTTGGCAGAAAGAACTGTGTAATCATGTCGCGATATCGAGCACCAGTAACAGCCCAAAATCCACAATATACAGTCACGCGTTGTGGATGCATTTGTTTTTCGACAGTCACATGTGGGTTCTCCGAACCCCAAATGCGGCAATTTGGGCAATTGACAAAGCCATCAAAATGAAAATGTGTTTCATCGCTTAGGATGATTTTGCTCGAAAAATCAGGGTATATTTGTTGATGTTCAATAATCCATTCAACGAACTCTCTTCTCTGTCCATGGTCATTCCTGGATTGTCAGCAACACTCTCACGCACTGCTTCGAAATTCACATTTGAACGGCTTGTTTTTGGACGAACAGTGTGTTTGGCGTCTCCAACGGATCCAGTCTCCATGAATTTTTCAATTAATCTCTTCACAGTTGACGAAGTTAGAACACTATTCCGACCATATTTTGTATGAAATTTTCGAATTGCAGCCGCCAAGCTTTCACTATTTTTGAAATATTCTTTAATAACGAAGACACGTTGTTCTATCGTGTAACGCTCCATTTTTCATAACCCTATTCTGTTAGCTGTCAAATTGCTTTTTTTCAGGGTTGCCAACACTTCACTGCACAAATGGCGGCAAATTCAAATCTTGCTTTAATTTTGGGACACCCTTTATAAAACAAAATCTGAACGCAAAGTTCAAATTGAAAACTGAGATGTTTCACTGCCTATTGTGAATAAGTCCTATATTTTGACATCTTGTATCGTGTCAGTGATGATACATGTAGAGAAAAGTTTCTTAGCTTAGGGATCAAAGTGAATAGGTAAATATTCATATATTAGGAATCTGAAATACTGACTCCTAAAATTTAAAAAAAAAGAAAAAAAAGAAAAGAAAATTAGTATGGTTACAAATTTTAATTAATTCATAAACTTTACGAATGCTTTAGTTTGGGGGGCCTTTATGTTCTTTTAAGTCAGCAGGGAAATTTTAAGGATTTTTCCAAGTATACATTGGTAGTTTTTAGTTTGGCATACCTGGCAAATGTTTTCATTTTACATTTACAAACAAAATTTACAAAAAATGTTAAGCAAAACAAATTGACAGACGTGATGGGAAGTTATCAGTGTGGGTCGCATCCCAGTCTCTTTTTTTTTTTTGGGCAATAAGGCCGAACACGTATTTGTATGTGGAACTTCCATTAAACTCAAACAACTTTTAACGACCAAAGGTTTGGAAATACTGTAAATAATTTTAAGTTGGTAACGTGATTTTAATTGACGGATATTAAGTCTTCTGGCAAATGATTATGTTAACTTTTGTTTGACAAACAACAGTCAGAAAAGTAAGAACATGTCTTGTTCAAAATTCTGTGCTTAGTATCAAACTATTGTCTGGATACGAATTTAAAAACTGTACATACGTTTAAAAAGAAATTATTGAAATTGTTGGTTAATAAGCCGTGGTACATAAGGAATAAGAATATTCACAAGGATTTTATATCCCCATGGTTCAAGAAGAATGATTATTAGACAATATTAACAGAACAGTCGCTAAATAAATACACGTTAAATTCACTTGATGGGAGGAACTTATACCTTCCGACTTGAAGCGGCTAAACTCTTGAAAGTAACGGAAATAGAATAAACGTTCGGCGGAATTCAGCAACTAATCCTAATTTCAGTTAAAGCCACAGGAAACCGTAATCGCGGAGTTTAATTATGATATTTCAACATTTTTTCACAACAAAACAATAAGACCCATTTCAAGCAAGGGTTTGGGATGATTCCTAAAATTATGTGGGTTTTGGGATGGACTGCGGCATCATTGGTCCAGATTTTCTTGAAAATGACGAATCGCACGTAAACGTAGAAAATCATCATCACCATTAATACTGAATGCCAAATTTCAGTGATACACACATTTTAAGAGCATACTAAAAGGCCCTTTTATTTCTCAATTTTACCTTATTTTGTATTCTTTCTTCGATCATAAACAAAAATTAATTTTAAATTGGTTCTTTAAGAAAAAAAACATAGAATTTCTCGCATCGTTAATCGAATGTAACTCTTTTTGTATAAACAAACAAAATTATGAACATAACCAGTAAAAATATACAATAAATTATTCCCATCATGCTTTTCTTTCCCAGAATAAATCAAAATGTATTCTTATCAATGGTTCAATTTAATAGATTCAAATGCAGGAATAAAATTCTTAAATATATGTTAAGAAAAAAAGAAAACAAGTAAAAATAAATCAGTATTCAAGGCCTTCCTTCGGAGGCATCAACAAGTTTCATAAATAAAGGTTCCCATCGTTTTTTCTCAAGTATATTTTTTTAAAAATTCGGATATGAAAATCAATGATTTATAATATTCTATTAACACTGCAAGTTTTAAAGCGTTCCAATATTTTTACGGGTGTTTAAGGCGAACTCTATGAGGTTTGTTTTGCCCTAACCTAAACAAGGACATGCACAATTCAAAATTGGAAACGAAAAGCTTAACTAAATTTTAACCTTAGTTCTGTCAAACCTTTGTCAATAACTAAGTTAAGATATTTTCTGTCATTGACAAATTTTTCCTAAGCATCAGCACTAAAAATAGGAACTTCAAAATTTTGTACATTTCTACTTTACTTAAATTTAAATATACCAAAAGAAATAAAATTTAACATTTATGTGTACCTATGTATATTGTATACAGACAGTTGACAAAGGATATAGGTAAACGAGAACGCTTTTAGTATAATTTTTAAACAATTTTCCGACTTTTATTTCCACAACACAAAAGGGTAAGTGCGACTTCAAGAAATAAAAAAAAGAAGAAATGTTTGCCAATTCAGCCGAATCGTAAAATTTAATTTATTATAACGATAAAGGGATTTATAATGTTTCCCTTTTTTTTCTCTTCTCTTTATAACTGTACCTTGCATTGAAGAACTCTTAAAACTGCCCAAAATAGCTGTAGTTAGGTAGTTAGGTTAGGTTGTGAATATTCAGCAATTTAAAAAATGACATTTTCGATACATATAAGTTATTGATTTGAAAATGTTTTCCTTTACCTATGTACCTTTGCCCCAAGAAAATATCTTTAGAATTTAAAAAGGAATTCGTTTTATTGGAGAAATTATCAAGGAAACACATAAATATATGTTTACTGAAAATCCTTTGACATTTCGTTATTGTTGTTGTCAAAATGTAGTTACTTACTTTTTTGTTAACATGTTTATTTTGGGTTGATCATTTTTTTTAAGGGGGGTTCTTTTAGAAACCTTCCTTATTTCTTATTCAATCCTTTTTTCAACTAATAAATGAAAAATCCTTGCATTCATTTATTTTTAAATTCCTTGATTTATTGTTAATTTTACAATCAGTTTTTCAAGGCATGATTTTCAAATCCATGTACGTTTGGAAAGGTTGCACAGGAAATTATAGTTTTTGTGGTTAAATCAAAATGAGGTGGAATTAAATGGGAAAATTAAAATTGGATGGAATGCTCCAGATAAACAAACCTTTCAATACAAGAAGAAATGTATTTCAAATTATTAAACTAATTTTTTAGCATTTCAGACCGAAAAATAAAGGAGGTCATTTTAACGATTCAACTATACATTTGGCGGTACAATCAAAAACCAAGACATAATATTCTAAGGATTTTTGGTTTGCAATTTTGTTTTCAAATGCAATGTATTTAAAAAAACCCGCTCTAAGACTTTTCAAAAAAAAACTGGGATGCGATGTGTGATAACTTTCGATTCCGTCTGTCAATTTGTCTTGCTTACAAGTTTGTACGTATGTTCCTCAACAAAATGGACGTGCTGAGAGGGGCATGCGGTTTATTGTCGAAACAGCAAGAACTATGTTACACGCCAACAACTTGCCTCTTAAGCTATGGACCGAAGCTGTCAATACCGCAGTTTATTTACTGAATCTTTTCGGACCCTGTCCCATCAAGAAGAAGAGTCCATATGAGCTGTGGTTTAAGGAAACTCCCAATATAAGTAACTTGAGAATTTTTGGTAGCGATGTTTTCATTCATATTCCTGAGACAAAAATGGGATAAGAAATCTTTGTCAGGAGTCTTTGTTGGTTATCCAGATAACAGCAAAGGATATCGTGTTTGGGTACCAGAATCTAATAAAGTACACCTTTCTCGTGACATTGTGTCCAAGGAGAAGACAGCTTTAAATCTTGGAGTGGCATGGCATGGGAGCCTAACAAACCACTTGGTGCTGCTGATGAGCTTTTATAACGTTGTTAAATCGTGGACTGTTTTAATTCTTTAAATTCTAACAGGTTATGGGCCCAGGTCACATCTTTTTTAAGAACAAAAGTCTATCTAAATTAAAAGTTTTATTCAAGTAGTTTTAAAATAGTTTTTTGCGTTTTTCGTATATCACTTATTTTCAAAATCATGGAATCATTATATCAAATAGAGAAACTTGATAAAGATAACTACTGTGCATGGGAGGTTTTGATGAAGAGCGTGCTCGTGCATTGTGATCTCTGGGAGTACGTTAGCGGTGAGACCAAACTCAAGGAAGATGCTACTGTGGAGGAAAAAACCAAGTGGGACAAATCGGATAGTAAGGTGCTTTCGAAAATCCTACTCAGCGTGAAACTATCAGAGCTCATTCACGTAAAGCAGAGCAGAAGTTTAAAGCAGGCATTTTGCCTTACTGTTGAGAAGCTTTATGAGATCGATGTTAAGATGCCAGATGAGTTGCTTGCCATAATGTTGCTTTGTAGTCTTCCTGATGATTGCGAGAATTTTATAGTAGCTATTGAGAGTCGCGATAGATTACCCAATTTGGCTTCTCTAAAGGTTAAATTGACAGAGGAGGAATAAAGGAGAAATGGTAGGGACAAAGAGCACGTGAGTAGCAGTAGTCAGCATGTGTTAGCTATAAGAGCAAAATCAAAGCTAGGTCCAGTTCAACACTCAAAAAAAGGCAATTTGGATAAAAAACTAAACAAACGTGGCAAATGTTTTAAATGCGGTGTTCGAGGCCATTTCGCTTCTCAATGCATCGCATCAACGAGCAACCGGAACGAGGCAGCTTTTGGTATAGTTTCTAATACTGCCTATGGAAATGGAGTTTTGGGTAGAAACGAATGGTGCATAGACAGCGGTGCCACATCTCATATGTGCTGTGATAAAAATCTGTTTTCGTCTTTAAAAGATGCTCCTAGGACACCAGTAGAACAGATGTGTGTGTTACATCCAGTGGCGTAGGAACGGTTCGAATTAGTACTGATAATAATTGTGACGTAACGCTGAGAAATGTTTTCTTTATTCCCGAATTGAGGGGGAATTTTTTATCAGTGATAAGATTACGGCTAGTGGGCATGCAGTTGAATTTGGTAGAGATTTTGGAATTAAAAGCTAAAAAACGTCAAGATTTGTACGTTGTTTGTGGTGTGAGGCATGAGTTAGCAATTAGTTTGAGGACTCAGGAAATTAATCCAAGTTCTTTTAATAGATGGCACAAAAGATTCGGGCATCTGAATGGAAGCAGCTTAAAACAACTTTCTACGAAGAATATGGTCCTAGGTCTCAAGCTTGGTAGTGAAAATCGTCTAGAATGTGTAGTTTGTGCAAAGGCTAAAATTAGCGAACAATCATTTCCTAAGAAATCACTCAGCAGGAGTAAGGGATTACTTGATTTGGTCCATACAGACATCTGTGGACCGATGAAGACAGCTTCAGCTGGAGGTTGTAGCTATTTTGTGAGATTCATTGATGACAAGTCACGTAAAATGTAGGTACATCTATATCATTAAAAGAAGAAACGAGGTTAATGGAATTTTTAAGCAGTTCAAGAAATATGTAGAGCGAGAGACAAGGCGAGCAATTAAAATGATCCGTAGCCATAATGGAGCAGAGTACGTTTCCAATCAGTTATCTGATTTTTTAAGAGATAACGGAGGCAGTTAACTGTAGCTCACACACCGCAGCAAAACGGTGTGGCCGAAAGGGCAAATCGGACACTGGTGGAGATGGCAAGATGTTTGCTCATAGGTTCATCTCTTTCTGAAACTTTATGGGCTGAGACGATATGCACTGCTGCTTATTTGCGGATCCGATGTAAAACAAAAATCTTGGGTAATAAAACACCTTATGAAGTCTGGAGTGGTGCAAAACCTTCAGTTAGTCATTTTCGTATGTTCGGATCCAAGGCAGAAGTTTTAATGAAGCAACCTGGCAAGTCAAAGTTTGAGGCAAAAGGTAAGGAGTATACGTTTGTTGGCTACTCCGATGAGTCAAAAACCTATCGGTTACTAGACAGGGCTACAGGTAAAATTGTCAAGAGTCGTGATGTTCATTTTTTTGAAAACGATAAGGAATTGAGTCCTAACGTTTATGATTTTTTAAATACAGATTTAGATTCATTGTCTTAAAATGTGATAGAATCAAACGATGAACATCCAATGAAGGCAGAGAAAGAAGAACTGGAATTGTCCAAAAAGCCAACAACATCGTGTTCCAGTGTCGCACCCCAGACAAAAAACTTACCTGGTCGTCCGAAAATCGTAAGGACTGGAAAGGTTGGCCGTCCAACAAAGCAATTTAACCAGCAGGTCATCAACGCTGTTCAAGAAGGTATGTCCATTACCTGTTCTTTTACTGAAGCAATCAATCACCCCTAAAATAACCTATGGAGAGAAGCAATGAAAGCTGAGTTTGATGCACTCTCATTGATGGGAACGTGTTAATTGGTTGACCCTCGGCATTAAACATAACGAAGATGGTTTCTTAGATCGTTATAAATGCCGAGTGGTTGCAAAAGGCTGTTCGCAAAAATATATGATCAATTACTACGAGACATTCGCCCCTGTCGTTCGCTATTCGACAATTCGTCTTCTAATCGCTATGGCTGCACAGTTTGAACTTCATTTACACCATGTCGATGTAACAACAGCTTACTTACATGAAGATTTGAAAGAAACTGTATTCATGCATCAACCCGAAGGATTTGTTGATCCGCAGTTCCCTAATCGAGTATGCAGACTTAAAAAATCTCTTTATGGGCTCAAGCAAGCAGGAAGAGAATGGAACAGAAAACTAAATGACACAATGCAAAAACTCAGTTTTCAGCGTTGTAATGGCGATACGTGTGTCTACACAAAATGTAATGGTAATATGTTATGTATTGTTGGCATATACGTTGATGATATGATAATTGCTGCGTCAAACTATGAAGATTTGAAATCTGTCAAGTCTCTGATCGGCTCTGAATTTGACATTGCGGACAAAGGTGAGCTGAATTATTACTTGGGCATTCAAATCAAAAGGCATGGTGATCAAATCGAAATCCATCAACAAAAATATATCATATAGGAACTTACCATGAAGTTTAACTTATTGGACAGTAAACCCCGATATACACCTTTGGATCCCGGAATGAAATTAGTGAAAGGTAATAATAGTAAAGGAGAACGCATAGATTCAACGAAGTATCAGTCGTTGATAGGAGCACTTCTCTACATTGCGGTATCAACCCGTCCTGACATAATGTACTCTGTATGTATACTCTCACAGTTCAACGTAGAACCGTATACCGAGCACTTTGTAGCAGCCAAGCATCTCTTGAGATACCTAATGACGACCATCAATCCCAAGCTTACTTATGGAAGTGCACCAACCAAACTTACTGGATACGTAGATGCAGATTGGGCTTGTAATATTGATGACCGTCGATCGAATACTGGCTTTGTTTTTCTGATGGTAGGTGGAGCAGTATCATGGGAATCGAAGAAACAAACTTCTGTCGCTTTGAGCAGCACAGAAGCGGAATATATGGCTCTTTCGCAGGCGTCTAAAGAAGCATCGTATCTTCTGAATTTGTTAAATGAATTCAAATATGCAAAGGTATCATTTAAATCTATTTAATCCATTCTGATAACTTAGGTGCACAGCAGCTTGTTAAAAACCCTGTATTTCATCCTAGAAGCAAGGACATAGACATTCGATATCATTTTGTGCGTCAACTGTATGAAGATGGTTTGATTGAGCTGAAGTACACACCGACATCTGAGATGATCGCTGATATCTTTACAAAAAATCTGACCAGAACAAAAACACGAGAAGCTTTCAACTTTAATGGGAATCAAATATTAAAATTTAAAATTTTGTTGCTTATGTAAGCTTTTGATAATTGCATTGAGGGGGACTGTTATAATTCATAACTTTTAAGCACTACTGTGCGCTGTTTATAGAAGTCTAAATTCACGTCTATTATACAGCAATGCAATTCTAGAGTATTTGCTTTTTTTCTTATTTTCTTATGTTATGTTAATCACTCTCAATATATACTTCTTTGAATAAAGTACAGCTTTTATAACGTTGTTAAATCGTGGACTGTTTTAATTATTTAAATTCTCACAAGTTTGAATTCAAAATCAGTTTTAGCTAACGAGATTTTTAGTCGAAAACCATTTTTTAACAATTTTAAAAGCTTTTCCAAAAGTTTTATTTTCTTGTAAAAAAAATTGGATGAATGAATTGAATTTAAAGTCAATACCTTCTATTTTTCACAAGATATCGAGAACCGAACATAATTTTTTACTAAATTTGCGTAATATTTTTTGTAGATTTTTTTTTTTAAACAGACTGTTCGATTTTAATTAAAACAATTACTGAATGTCGAAAATTATATTTTCTGTAAGCAAACTAGTTTGAAGGCAATATTTTTAATTTTTGAAAAGTTATTTGAGTCGAAAATCAGTGTTTAAAATGGTTTCTTATTTTTTGTAAGAAATCTGTCAATTCGATTTGTCTTAAAATTTTACCGCATGTTGAAAACAATATTTTTTATAAGATAAAATAAGTTGGAAGCCAAAATCTCAAATATTGACCAAGATGTGTTAGTCTAGATTCAATTTTAACCTACTTTGAGTAATGTTTTTTTTTTTAAGTTTTATTTTTTATAAAAAAAAACTGTCAATTCGATTTTTTTATTCTTCATTCTTAGTTGCACAAAACTACTTTGGTGATTGAATCATTTTGTATTCGTAAAATTTTCGAGGTGACACATTTTTTTCAGTTTTTTTGAATTTTAAAAAACCATTAATTGGATTTTTTTTCAAAAAATATACTTCTTTTGTATCACGTTACAATGTTTAGTATTAAATTCAATTTAAGTATGAAGCGTTTTTGGTTCATGAGATATTTAGGGCTTGCCAAACTCTTCACCTTTTTTTAAAATGCATGGTAAAAAAAACCGCCCACGAAACTTTCTTGAGAGTGCTTTCTGCATTATTATTTTTATAACAAAATTGCTCACAGCCTGGGTAAAATATAATAAACTGTTGAGTGAGTTTCAAGCCGGCTTCAGGAAAGATTATTCGACAGTTGACAACATCTTTTCACTAACGTGCATAGGTAGATCTTATCTGGATAAGGGAACGAAATTATATGCTTTCTTTAATGATTTAAAAGCAGCTTTCGATTCGATCAACAGGGATGCATTGTTCTTTAAGCTCAGTTGCCTGGGAATATCCACAAAAATGTTGAAAATAATAAAATGCCTGTACGAAAACAATAAAACGGCAATATGGGACGGAAACGAAGAATCGCCGTGGTTTCAGACGACTTCGGGGGTTACGCAAGGCTGCCTTTTAAGCCCACTTTTGTTTTCATTCTTCCTAGATGAATTGACATCAGCTCTGCCATGTGGAATTAATTTAGCTGGTGTCGACATCAAAGCGTTGATGTATGCAGACGAAATGAAATGAAAAGTGGGAATGGGAAAATGTGAACTTAGAGGAGGTTAAGGAGCATTAGGTATCTTGGAGTTACTATAACACCAAAGCTTTCATTCAACCAACATCTCAATGCAAAACTAACAGAATCGAAAAAAGCTATCAATTGCAATTGGAAGGGGGTCCTCAGCAAAAAATATGTAGCACAGAGCGCCAAATATAAGCTCTTTGAAGCGAAGATGAGATTGATAATGTGCTACGCTGCCCAGATGTGGGGATTTCTTCAATATGAACAAATAGAAAAGATTTTGAGATACTTAATCAAACAAATATTCTGGCTTCCAGAAAACACCCCTAACTAAATGCCACATCTAAAGACTGGACTTTCTGCGCTATACATCTTTACTCTAAAAATGCATTTTAACTACATTTTGAAAGTAATGGCTCTGCCAAGTCATCGTCTACCCAGGATCATTGCACGGCAACTTCTTAACCGAAAATCGCAGTTTTTTAGAGTGGATGCTCCTAGAGCATAATATTGAATTGCAAGAAAGTGGGACCGATACTTGGATCTGTAGCTTCGATACACTGCTCGGAAGGATTGAAGAAGACAATCTGTAAGTTCACCGAGATGGCAGAACGAAGCAACACGCGAAGTATGTATAAGGGTCTGCAGCACAACTTTCACGCCAGCAACTATTTTTATGACCGCTACACGTTGGAGCAAGCCCTACTATCTTTAAAACGAGAGGAGAGTTACTACATCTGAATTACCGACCATATTGTGCAGATAAAAACATAGAGTGTACCCTATGCAACCACCAGAGAAGACGTACTGCACTTCCTAGCAATGTGCTCTATTCTTGCTGCAATCAGAAGAGGACACTGGGGAAAGATCGTCTTAACTTAAGATGAAGCAAAAGGAATCCTAAATGGACAGGAGTGGAACATGTTGAGCAGTTACGTCAAAACAGCGCTAAAATACCGAAACCAAATCCTGAACTAAGCCTTCTGAACGCACCTGAAATCCACCCTACAAAACGAACATTATGAATCTTGATACAAATTTGTTTAGTAAATTAACTTAATATAACTTGAAAATATTAACAATTCTATTTATATTGCACTTGTTTAGATTATACTCTTTCTTCTGGCTGACGGCAAAAGCCAATGCTATAACTGTGAAATTAACACAAAAACAATGTACAATTATTATGATAAATAAAATCACATTTTTACTACTACTACTAACACATTTTTAGTGGACACTTTTCCATATGAAGATTATTTATTCGAAATCGTTCCATCAGCACCCACAAATGCCATTGCTGCAATCCAAGCTCTAACACCTAAAGCTGTAAGACCAATGTCGCGAATCCTAACATTCTCAACGGAAAAACATCGAGCAGAAGATTGCGAATTAAATAAAATTGCACGGAACGCTAAACGAACTCTTAAACTTGCAGATATAGGTGAAAAAGGCCAACAAAAAAGTTAAAAAAAACGGTACCAGTTGAATTATTTTTATCAAACCTGTCATTGAAGATATTTCTTTGACTTTAAGAAGTGAGATTAAGTACATACTTCCAAAACCAACTTGTTGTTTGACGTTGACTTTGGAAGTATATTCCATGAATTATTTAAAAAAAATGTTGATATTGACAAACCCCGGTCCCGGTGCACTTTTGACAAATGACTTTTTTTAGAAAACCTTTTTTTTTAATTTTAAAATGATTTAAATCCAAAAAATGATGATATTATATTCTTGAATAATTAATAAATTAAATAAAAAACAAAACATTGGAATGCACTAACAGTTTTTAGAAACACAGACCTTTAGAAACTTAGTGTCAAATGTACCCCGTTCAACCCTAAAAGCAATAATGACCTGAATTCTATACCCAAACACAAAATTTATTTAATTAAATTTATTAAACGTTTTAGGACAAAACAATGGTTTCGTTGCCCCACACCTCTTCTTGCTAACGACATAGAGGCACAACCATCTTTCTTATTTGGTCCTTGATTTATCCAAGGCCAACTGCCACTTTCCGTATTTCAAATGCTCGTTTCTTCATTTAAGCAGCGAATAGAAAACGGTAAAGGAGACAATGATGACGATGATGGTCAGGGATTAGGAGAGACTCTTAAATGGCAAGCATTTAAGTGCAGGAAACGGAAGCGAATAAGAGAACTAAAGTGCCATATTGCCTTTGCCATTTACCATCAGAGCCATTGACAGCAAGGAATCAGAATGTCTTTCAACAATAATTTGCTGTGTTATTTTTACTTCAATTTGTTCAAAATGACGGCAGAAGTTAAATGCAAAAACAAAATCATCCGTATCTCAGGACTCAGCATTCGGCACTCGACATCCACCCAGAGGTATTTCAATTTGTTTTAAGTAAAATATCCAATGGAATGGAAAGTTGTTTTGACAAAAACGTTTGGCAGGAAATTTAATAAACCATTGAAGAGATGTTATTCTATTTCTACATAAATATACTCTTACAATATTTTATGAAGTGCTTAAGCACTTTAACCTTCCTCTCTTTAACTTTAAAGGAAGACTTTAGATGAACTAAAGTGTAACAAGAACATTATTTTGATGGATGAAGACGTATTTGCTGTGATATTTTATACATAATATTAACACATCCACTTCTTACTGTTTATTTTATTTTTGAAAGTACTTAGTTTGAATTTTTGAAAATAAAATCATAAAGAAAAAGGGAGGACCATTAATATACTCGTATATCATAACAGCTTTTAAATTTTAGTTTGCATTTTTATCATTTCAATTACCTACCTCAACGGCCTTGCATTCAAAATTTTGATATCAAAACTTTATTAAATAGTATCAAGGGAATGCAAAAATATTTTGTTAATTTTTTTTAAAATGTACCCAAGCAGGTACAATGTGAACATATTCTTTTTCGACACACAGAACTATGTCGCAGATCTCGAAAATCCATCTGATTCGCATCCAAGAGACTTCTCAATTCTCTTTGGAAAATGGTGACCTTCAGATAAAGCAACATGAACGATCAAATAACTTGACAGTCAACCCGGAGATCTCTATTATTCCTTTTGTCGAAAGGATAGGTTGATCCTGGTTGATGCGTTGTTCGACTATCAACGTTAGCAAAAAAGCAACTTTATTTAATTTGACCTTACTGATTTTGTCTTAATACAATGAGGACCTTGAATAGCTTTCAAATAAAGAACATCAAAGCGATCGAAATACAACACGAGATTTGTTCAAAGTAAAAAGACGTCGATTTTCCCTTGAGGGTTGTAGAAGATTTTATTTCGCTAATAGGTATTTATACAAAAATTCAAGTAATTTTGAAACAGAGATTACGTTACATTTTCAATTAAAGTTTTGAGGTGAATTTATAAATATAAAAAAGAAGGCGATTGGTATAAGTAAGTTGTGTGCCAGATTTGAATTTAAGAAGTAAATTTTGATAGTTACAATTATATGAATTTAAATCCAAGATATTAATTTTGAAAAATGTCTGCTATTGAAAGTTAAATCCTAAATGGTTAAAAAATTAATTGTATTTATAAAAAAAATTTTATCAAACAATTTTTTTTTTTTTAGAGTACGTAGCCATAATTTGAAAAAAATAAAACATTTAATTTTGCTAAAGAGCAACTTTTATTTCGTAAAAATATTATTGTTTTGCTCGACATGCTCAATAGACATTTGCCACACAAACACTGCAACAAGGAACTTATGCCAAACATTCTATAGCAAACCTCATTGTTATTAGCCAAACAGCTTTGTTACCTCATACCTATTTCATACTTTTTTCAAATCCCTGTAGTATCTTAGTCAAAATACTAAAAAAAAGTTAATTAACTGCTGTGAAAAGATTTACGGACTTAACTTCGAACAGAAGAATTTGTACTGACTAAAAAGACTGAAACCAGATAAAAGAACTGCAGTTAAATAACTTTTAGTCAATTAACTGCTTTTTTAACTGCCAGGTCAGAAAGTAAGTACTGACTGCTGACTGTTTTTTTTGCAGTTAAATTTCCCAGTGGCACTTACATTCAAAAAATTAGTTAATTAACTGCTAATTTATTGAATGCATTACCCAAAAGACTGCAGTCTTTACAACTCTGCAAGCGGGTACACCTAAATTTAAGCGTACTTACTTACTTAAGGTGGCGCTACAGTCCTGTGTGAACAAGGCCTCACCCAACAATCTTCTCCATCTAGCTCGGTCCCTAGCTAGATGTCTCCAGTTTCGCGCTTCAAGTTGGGTAAGGTCACCTTCCACTTGTGCGCGCCACCTGATCCGCAGTCTTCCTCTACTGCGCTGTCCTGTGGTTGTGGATTCGAAGACTTTACGGGCCAGAGCATTGGTTTCCATGCGCTCTACGTGACCCATCCATATAAGTCGTTGGACTTTTACCCTTCTGGCTAAGTCTACGTCGCTGTATAGCCCGTATACAGCTCGTCGTTCCATCTTCTCCTCCACTCCCCTTCGATGCCGACGGGACCGTAGATCACACGAAGAACTTTTCTCTCGAAGCGACCCAAGGTGCTTTCATGCGCTTTTGTCATGGTCCATGCTTCTGCACCACTTTGGTCCCCCGAGAAAGGACTTTACCACTCAATTATTTTCTTAGTCCAAAGAAACAGCGGTTAGCAAGAGTTATTCTGCGTTTGATCTCAGCGCTGGTGTTGTTTTCTGCGTTTACAGCGGAGCCTAGGTAGACGAAGTCCTTGACTACCTCATCGATGTTGACGTTTTGACCAAGACGTCGTCGGTGTTGTATGTCCTTTCTTGACGACATCATGTACTTTGTTTCGCCCTCATTAACCGTTAAACCTATCTTTGCCGCCTCTACATCAATATTCACAAAAGCCCCATTGACATCACGCTGAGTTCATCCGATTATGTCAATGTCATCAGCATAATATGCTAGTAATTGTACAGAGTTTTGAAAGATAGTGCCTCTAATGTTGACGTGTGACCTCTGCACTATTCTTTCAAGCACGATGTTAAACAAATCGCATGACAGCGCATCACCTTGTCTAAAACCTTTTTTGACATCGAAAGGTTCTGTTAAGTTGTTTCCAACCTTTATGGTCATCCTGCACAAACGGACGAGTTTGGCAGGGATGCCAAAACTAGACATGGCTCTACATGCCTCTATATAGCTCGTCCCTGTAGATGCTGTCATATGCGGCTTTGAAATCGATGAAAAGATGGTGGGTGTCGATCTTTTTCTGTGTTCTTGGATTTTTTCCAAGGTCTGCTGTAATGTGAATATTTGATCGATTTTGGTCTAAAACCACACTGATAAGGACCTATCAGGTTGTTGACGATAGGCTTTAGGCGTTCACATATTACGGCAGAGAAGATTTTAAAAGGCGATGTTAAGTAGACTGATTCGTCTATAGTTGGTGCAGTTTAGAGGGTCTCCTTTTTTCAGGATCAGGCAAACAATACTGAGGTTCTATTCATCGGGCATGCTCCTAACCAACTTCTCTCCAGCGGTTTTAAAGAGCTCGGCATTCAAGCCATCCGCTCCAGCGGCTTTATTAGACTTCAACTTAGATATGGCAATCTTTACTTCGTCTAAGTCGGGAAGACGAGATTGTTGGCTTTCGCCGTCTATGTTGAATAGATCATCATATAGTCTGCAGAAGTGGTCGTTCCATATCCTCAGCATTGACTGCGGTTTTACTATGATGTTTCCACTGTCCTCTTTGCAGCCTTCGGTTCTCGGTTTATGTACCTGTGAATTTCGTATCAACTGTTCTTGAAACTTTCGAACTTCATTCCTGCTTTTAAACCTCTCAACATCTTCGACCGCACGCTTCTCATGCCCTCTCTTTTTCCTTCTGAGAAGTCGCCGTTCCACTCGCCTCTTCTGCTCATGGAGCTCATGAGGAGCTCTTATCCTTTTATGCAGCGCCGCTTTGCGTGCCTGTTGTTTGACTGCATTTGCTGGCGACATTTCTCATCAAACCAGGGGTTCCTTGTTGGTGGCTGTTTGAAACCCAGCACATTAGAGGCGGCTTCTCTGATTGCATCATGGCTATGTTGCCACTGGTTTTTGATACACTGTGTTGGCGGCAGAGAACGTCGAGAGAGGTTACTTGTAACTCGGTCTTGAAAGTATTTGGCGATCTCTGGCGATTGTAGCCGTTCGACGTTGTACCTTTTCCCAGAACTTCCATGGGTCTGAAAATGAGAAGTGCTACCTTGGCTTCAACCAGGTAGTGGTCCGAGTCGGTGTTAGCTCCTTCGAAAGTTCGGACATCCATGATGCTGGAAGCGTGTCTGGCATCGATCGCAATATGGGCAATCTAGAGAACTCTAAGTTCTTTTGAGGATGTTGAGGTGTGGAAAACGCGTACTGGCTACCATGACGTGTCGCCCCGCAGCAAATTCTATGAGCCTGAATCCGTTGTTGGAAGTGTTGTCGTGCAGGCTGTTCTTCCCGATTATTCCACCAATGATGTATCCCTTCCTAGCTTGGCATTAAAATCACCCAGGACTATTTTAATATCGTAGCTAGGATACTGCTCATATGTTTTGTCTAAGAGTTCGAAGAACATATCTTTGGTGTTGTCGTCTTTCTCTTCTGTGGTCGCGTGCGTGCATATCAGGCTAATGTTGCCGAATTTAGCCTTGATGCGTATGGTCATGAGGCGCTCATTGATGCACCTATAGCTCAAGACTTCTTGTCTAAGTCTGGCTCCCATGACCTAACAATTCACGTGCATATCCGAAGTTCGTTGTACCTAATTCGTTTGCGTTGGTTGTGAACAGTATATCCGTCCGTATCCGAGGCTTGTTGATGCTTCGCAACTATGAAAGCTTTTACGTGGCCAGGAAGTCACCCCGACGGCAGAACCCCCAACCTGGAGGGCCAGATCCTAAGTATAACTCCAAGGATGGGAAGCCGGATAAAACCGTTTATTATAGGCCTGGGCTCCGAATAAATCGAAGAAGCCCTATAAGGTGTTCACTAAGTTGTTCAACCTTACTGGAACTGTAGACGCCATCGTTGATTCCATCTCGGGAATTCCTACGCTGCCATCTGGATAAGGAGAGGTGCCTAAGTGGAAACACCTTTCCCCTCTCTCTCGTTTGCTGCCTCCAACAACTTTTCACTGGGGTTGGAACCCAATCTACAGTTGAAGTACTAGGCACGCGATGTTCAGCACGGGGAGGTGAGAGTAGGAGTTTATAGACAGAGGTTGGTTTTGAGAAAAACATGTGGACGCTTGTGTCCTCTTGAATGCACATGTCTTCCATTTGAACATAACAAACCGCGAACAACTCTGGAACAATTTTTCAAAATAGGAAAAACAAAATAAAGGACTTAACTTTACACACTCACTACATACACCCTTTTTTAAAAAAAATTAGAGTGAAGAAATGTTTGGAATTTTTTTCTTTCTAAAACTAATTTACAACAAACAATTGTCAACTAATTGCGTACTTTGATTTAACAAAATTAAAAAGTTTAATGCTAACTTCATATCAACCTAGGACTTCTTCCACTTTTTTTAAAATATTCGAGCTACAGTTAAAATTTCGAAAAGTAGTCTAACTTGACAGTCGTGATATTATCAGTTACCAATCCAATCTCTTCAAATTTCGACACAATCTTGACAATTGCTTGCGTAGTTGGACGATTATGTAAACTATAATCTCCTCTTATACGGCACGATATGGGGCTGTGGCAGAATCTCCATTTTGTTTAAACAATTTGTATACGTTGTGCGATGGTTTTTTTTTCAACTGAAAAAAAAATTGGTTTAACAACTTAGTTAGACAGATGTCGAATTCCAGCTTTATATTTTTGAAACCCCAAATGGATCGCCTGTTATTCAAATCAATTAATATCTTAAAAAATTCAATGGACGACTTTTTTTTTACAAAACACAAAAATCTGATAAGGAAAGATAAGGTTTTCGATTCAGGTATTGCAAGGAAAAAAAGGCACAAATCTAAAGTTTTTATTGTGGACCAGGCTCTTTTTTTTTTAATTAAGGATGAAATTGCTGTAATGGTGTATGACGAGCGCTTATCGAATCATGTTGACTGATTTCTTGTTTCCAAAAATCAATAAACCTAGACGACTTTGATTTCCAAAAGGACGGACCTACTCTTCATAAAACGTTCTTTACTATCAATTAATTTCAAATCAGTTTTCTGACACTCCATTCAAAAATTAGATTATATTTTTTGAGAGTGGAATAATATTCCGTGTTTATTATAAGCACATGTAACTCCTTGTATATTAAATTTGTTGAAATACATTCTATAAAGATTAAAGCTATATTAATATGAACTTTAGAAATATAATCAAAAATAACTCCCTAAGGGAAGTTACCAATTCTTAAATTAGCTATAAAAATAAATCCATTATATTCGTTCTATGAAAATACAACAAACTTCATCCACGTATGAAGTTGATTTAATCAAAGAAACATTTAAATTCAATCAAACATTAGAAATGCATTAAACATTAATGCCCCCATTTCTAAGAGTGAATCCTTTTAACACAAACTATTACCAAAACAAATAATTTTTAGTTGTTATATCAGGTTGAAAACGAGATGTTATTTTTTGGTAAAAGCTTCCTCACAATGGGACTATGGGTTATTGTATTAACGAGTGCTCTCGAATTTGAAATATTAAAAAGAAAGGATTCAAACTTGATGAAATGTCTCCATGCTCTTCTTCATGCAGAAAATATTGATGAACACTTTGATTTAACAAAAACGTACGGAATATTTGTGCACGAGCAAGAAGCTTCTGAAAATAAGTTGATTTTTGGTGATATGATTGATGAGTTTGTAGCAACACCTACAAATATCATTCATCCAATGGATCACTCAAGAGGGTCGACGCCTAAATATAAAACCCACACAAAGATTCTTTTTGTTGCATCAGTCAAAACATTCAAGTAAAACAATTTTCCCTTTACTGCAAATAATTTATTTTTTATTGAAGGAACACTTATTTTGTACAGTCTTTTAGTTAGAAGAATACGAAACACTACAGACGAAGTTTCAGGAATATATCAACATTACTTTATCCTGCTACCAAACTTTACGAATGACACGAAAACGATTGTTGAGCAAATTTTGAGGTCCTGCTTAAAGCTGTTGATTTCCGATGTTAACATTCTCTTTGAGGATCATCAAGGAACCGTGAATATTTACACTTACTTTCCTTTCACTCCGACAAGTTGCAGACAAAGCATTCCAGTGCTATACAATCGTTTCAAAAACGGCCTGTTTCAGTGGAAGAAAATGGTATTTCCGAAAAAGACTAACAATTTATTTAACTGTCCTCTTAAGGCAATAGTATGGCACAACGAACCGTTTATGAGAATTGGAAAAAATCATATTGATGGCTTAGAAATATCATTTCTGCAAATTCTTGCTGATGCTATGCACTTTTCCCTTGAACTAGTGATTTCTCCAAATGGGAAAGGTAATGTTCTAGCAGACGGAACTACAGTGGGTTCGTTCAAGATGGTATATAGAAAAAAGATTGGTTATTTCAGCGAGGTTTTTATTTTTATCCGCTACACTTTTTTTTCATAGATACAAGATGGCCAAGGGGATTTATTGTTTGGTGGGAACATTTGCACCAAAGAAAGACGATCATTCTTGGCTAGTACCAGAGAGTATTTAATTACAAAAATGGATATAGTCTTAAAACCTGCGAGAACCTACGGTTCTTTTGAAATATTATTCATTCCATTCGAAACATCAACTTGGGTTACCATTTTGTTTATTATTGTCGGAAAATGGACTTGGACATTTCTACTGGAAAAACTATGTCTACGACCCCGACGAAATGCAGCAACATTCTCTAAAGGACATGTCTTTAAGTTCCAAACAGTATGTTGGCTGTTTGGCACATTTATTTTGCGCAATTTGTATGAGGGCTCAATATTTAAATTTTTCTACGATCGACCTTTTCAGAAGCCACCAAGGAATCTAGAAGAATTGGTAAATCAGGGTTATTACCTAATATCAAGAACTGGAAATTATTTTTTCTTGGAATCAGATCAGGTGCGATCACAAAATTATAATGACAATTTTATATTTGAAACAGAATGGCCATTAGTAGTGAATACATTTCTTAACCATCCATATGAGAAACTTGCTCTATTAACGTTCACAGATTTTGTTCCTTATAATGGAGAACCATCAAGACAGGGACAAAGGCACAACAAGTATCAAACAACTGAATTTCCTGTAGTTCATTTTAATTTTTGTGGAGTTTTACGAAAATTTTCATTTCTAACCGAGGAAATCAATAGACGAATTGATCAATTAGCATCAACTGGACAATTAAGAAGGATTTATCAAGAAAGTTATGTTCGAAGTATTGGGAATTTCGATAGCCCGGCTAATTTTTTGTCACTTAATCAATTATTGGGAATATTTCAATGCCTTGTTGTGTCTTGGAGTGCGGGTGTTTTCGTTTTTTTATTGGAGATGTTTTCGAAGCGTTATAAGTGTTTGGGGAAATCAATGAACTTTTTGCACTAAGAAAGCATCATTTGGTTACAATATTGTCGTTAAAAATATTCAGTGAAAATATTCAAGTCCTTAAATTTTTCGTTTTTGTTTTTAATAAATATAATACTGTAAATGTTAACTTTAATTTTTTTTTCTTTTTTGAAATTTTGTAGTAAAAAAAAACCTTAAGCCTTATAAGGTTAACATATTCCAAATATTTCAATCATTTTCATACCTTCAACTTTTTAAGTCTGATAGTTGTGTGAAGGTACCTAAGTTATGTTCGTCAGCTTATTATTTCCTCTTATATAACAGTTTTTTTTGTCGTTAAAATAGCTACAATATATTTCTTATAAACTGAAAACTATAGAATTATTTTCAGAAATAATCCAATTTCAGTCGCACGTATATGTATATTGAATCATAGCTTTTAACTACTACAGGTTCCCATTGAACTCAATTCTTAATCAAGCAATTGTCAGATAGTGTGACTTGCACGCGATGACAACAGGATGATTTTTCGAATGACAGTGTCATAAATGAAAATGTTTTCATCAACATTACGTACCTATTCTGGAACGAAGATGGACGTAGGAACATTCTGTATTTTTGATATATCCTTTATTGATTTTATGGAAAGTGGGGTGCGATTTAAATAATTATTTTTATGTCAGTACCTTACAACCTAAAAATTAAAATTAAAAGTTCCCAGATAGTCTTCATTTAAGTATTAAAGAGAAGTAGATGTCATTTGAAGCAGATTTTGTATTCAAATAATATTGAAGGGAAAACTACATAAAAACTTTCACATAAAACACTAAGGATACAAAATGAAAGAAAGGTGGGCGGTGAAAAAAAAGCCTAGCTTTGAGTCTTACAACATGTAGGTACAAATATATAAATAATTAATAAAACACAAACAAAAATTATAATAAGAAGAACAAAATGCATACGAGTTAACAAGAACAGAAAAGAATAAATTAAATAAAATAAATACATCAGTACCCGTGGCGTGATGGTTCGTACATTGGACTGTACCCGTCAAATCTTCGGTTAATAAGTCTTCTTCCGAGCATCAGCAAAGTTTTTGAAAAGATCATCAATAGGGCTCTGACTACGTGAGCTGAGGACAACAAAGTAATTCAGAGCCTTCGCTCTGACGAAATGGCTGTTTTACAGCAGTCGTGAACGCAAAGTGAAGGTACATGGCCCTCATACAGCTGATAATAGTTTATGGTTGTCCTGTGTAGTTCAACGTTGCCCCTTCCCATATGGAAAAGTTTCGGGTGTTTGAGCGGCCGTTACTACGCTGTACCGGCTTATATCGAACAGCCGAGTCTTCTTATGTGCATTACTGTTTCAACGATGTCCTATACACCTTGGGGCACGAATCAACTAGATTGACAATTTCGTGATAAAACTCGATCGAGGTCACATTGCAAGAGCTATGTCTTCGACCAACAATTTAATTTTCGGGGCGTTCTATCCGAACGACCAGTATTTTGAGAGTGCACGCATGAGCGGGTTCATTCCACCAGAGGCATTCCTCTTTTTAGATAAATGCGGTCTGATGCAGGATAATGGGCAGTTCCGCTAATCTACCACGTCAGACGACGAACCGTGGATAGGCGACTTGTGCACAATCGGGACGTCATGGCACAAGGTGGAGCAGAGCTCCTTCGGTAGTGCTGTGTCCGAACGGGACCGAACTGATAGGGTGAACCAGGAGAACAGTTTTGGTGGCTTCAATCCGCACTTGAAAGTGGGTAGTCAGGATCGGGACGTAAGCCTTGGACGGCTTACGTACTTGTTTTATAGTTTAGGGATTATTCTCCTAATAGGCATGGTGGCACAAAAAAAAAATTAAAAAAAAAAACATGGAATAAGGAAAAATGGAAAAAAATGAAAAATGAAAAAAAAAAAATGTTAGATAGTAAGATTTGCAGCTGTGGTTGTTCTAGTTTCATATAGTTTATAGGTAGAATAGGTAGTTTAAGTTAGCTTTAAGTTTTATATTAAGGACCTTATTTTAAGTAGTTTTTAAGTAAAAATAAAAAAGGATATTGATTTTTTTTTAGTTTTCTTATGAATACAAATATAAATAAAACGGAATTTAAGTTAAATAGATCATAGGGCCGAAAGGCATTAGTTTTAAGTGTTATTGTTTAACTTAGAGTGTCCGTATGGGACCAATAAGTTAGTTGTAAGTTATGGATAATTAGGGTAGTTTTATGATGTTTGGTCTAGCTTTAAGATATGTTTAAGATTGAATTAATTAAAATGAATTTACAAAAAAAAAAAAAAATCATTGGAATGTCTTGACTAATTCTTCAAGAGTAATTCTTGTCATGAAAAACTGTTAGCTCAAATTAGCCGTTCGGATTCGGCATAGGTCCCCTCCATCCCTGCAATTACTCGCACACAAGAATGGTTGAGAGTTATAAGTCACTAGACCCTGGTTCTCTACGGACTGTTGCGCCACCTAAATTATTTATTTATTTATTATAAATACATCAATATACAATATAATTAAACAAATAAATAGATTAGGATGATTATACAAAAGTTGGGTAGCTCGAAGTCATCAATCAATATATGCAAAGTCTTATTAAATTTTATTGAGATTACGATTTTTTTTAAAACAATGGAAAGACCTTAATTTAGTCTTCCAATTTCAGTTCTTCATTTTGAATACAAGTTATTAAAAAAACACAATTTTTTTTAAAACGTCAGTCCTTTGGCATGTCCCGAAAACCAACAACAAAGTTACTGTCTATTAAAAATTGTCATTGGTTTGAGAAAACTTATCAATTTAGTACAATGTGTGATGTTAAATATGTACTAAAATTTTCATAATGCAGTGTTCTCCACAACAGTTCGTTGTATGTTATTATCTTCCCACAGTAATGGGTCCGATTAGTCAAATTGAAAATGTTAATATTTCTCGACGTTTCAAGGTCCCTAGAGTCGAAATAAATTTTTTTTAGAAAGAAGTCTGTGCGTGCGTGGCTACGTACGTTTGTGCGTTCGAACGTTCGTACGTCAAACCGTTCGTACGTTCGCAACTTCTTTTTCGTCGTAAATAGCTCAAAAACCAGAAGAGATATAGACTTCAAATAAATTGTGTTATACAGATAATATTGCAGAAAGATGCAAAACGAGGTCTTAATAAAATTGAGATTGTGGTTTTTTTACCACAGCAGTTTAAAAAAAAGGGTGAACGTTTTGGTTAACCCTGAATATCTCAATAACACTAGAGATTTGAATTAAATTGTATATTATATAACAAGTATATTTGTTTTTTTTTTCTTTTAAATCCAATTCATGGTTTTTTTATAAATTGAAAAAACTGATAAAAAATATTCGTCACCTCGAAAATTTTACGAACAAAAAATGATATAACTCCAAAACAATTTTGGGCAACGAAAAATAACGTTTTTAACATCTGACAAAATTTCGAATTGACAGTGTTTTTAAGAAAAATAAAAAAAATTAAAAAGCATTACTAAAAGTTCGTAAACATTGATTTTCGACTCAAGTATTTTTACAAAAATTAAAAATACTCAGACTTATTTAATAGAATTCGCTAAACAGATGAATAGTTATACAGTGAATAAGGATTTATGTAGGCTCTATGTAACGTTGCGAAAATTCCTATTTATAAAAAAATCTGCTATAAATTTTAGTTATACAATGCTTTTATCAAAAAAGTACCAAAATGTCTATAAAATCAGCTTGTTGTCATAACAACTAAAGTATAACAAAATAATTCCAATTATTTTTATGATATTCTCTTTCGAAAATCTTTATTTTTTTTAAATTCTTCGTTTCTTCGGCTCACGGTCACGAGCTAAACTGGAGAGGCATTATTGTTATTATTTTAATTTCAAAAAGAGAGGAGAGAAATCAAAATGACATTTAGGAAATAATAATAACAATAATTTCCTTATGTAGGCTCTATTCAACCTCAAAACGCGTTTAGCTTATTATGGGACTATGCAACCTTGTATAAGTTTTATAAATAGCATTTTTGCGTTTAGAGGCATTATAGAGATTACATAACGTTATGTAGGCTCTATACAGCGTTTTTAAATAAGACTGACTGTCTTAAAACTAATATTATCTCACAGAAAATATTGTTTTCGACATTCAGTATTTTTTTTTATGAAAATCCAACCGTCAGTGTTTCTAAAAAAAAATAAAATCTACAAAAAATACTACGCAAAATTGGTACAAATTGATGTTCGGTTCTCGATATCTCGTGAACAACGGAAAATATTGCCTTCAATTTATTTTCAGTTATCCAATTTGTATTTGTTAATATGAGAAATAAAAGCTTTTAAGCAATGATACACAGGAAAAAATGTCATATTAACAATCGTCGATAGTGAACTTGAAAGTTGGCCAAATTGTCGCGTTCACTACCAAAATAGTCAATACGACAACCTGATTTTTAAAAATTTACTACTACCATAATTTCAATTTCCTTAGACCAAAGTTGTCATATTGACTACCAAATTGTAAAAAAATTCGGATCCAAAAATTGACAACCAAAAATTGTTCTATTGACTATCGCTTTTATCGTCAGAAAATTGACTACCAATTAGTCATATTGACTACCAAAATAGTCAATAGGATGACTTTTGTCGTTCTGTGTACTAAAATTGGTAAAAATTGTTTTTCGATCAGTTATTGCCTGAAACCTTATATTTTTTTCTGAAGTAAAAATGACTGAATTATTTGTATTAAGAACACTGGGCAGTTGAGTATCAACAAATTGTGTAAAAGCGGATTATGCTAGACCGTGTCGAATACTTTTTCGAAATCAAAAAGTACCATACCTTTACTCTTTCTTTTTATGTGTTTCGTAATCCTATATGTACTTGATGGATTGTACTGTGATGCAATCTGAAGCCGAACTGCTCGTTTGGTAAAATGTTATTATTGGTTAAGAGTAAATTTATTCCAGCCTTTAACTTATTCAAAACATTTATTTATTGAGGTCAACAAACTAATGAGTCTGTAATTATTAGGTAGATTAGCATTTTTACCAGGTTTTAAAAACGGTTGTGTCTTGGCAGATTTCCAATTGTTTGCAAATAACCAATTTTAAAACATTTATTAAATAACAACTACCTAATGTTGGTAAGTTTTTCAAATATATATTTTGAATGCCATCAAAACCAGCTGATTTCCTTCCTTTAAGATTTCAAAGTATACGCTTGGTATCATCCAGCGAAATCTCGTTCTGGAGGTCTTTTATAGGTGATGAGTTAATTGAATCAATTAAGTTGCTGACAATTGATTCTATAATGTTATTGTTCATGTTGTTATTGGCCATATGGGTTGCAATTCGGCAAACAGGACCGATTACAATAACTTCCTATGGGAAGTTAAAAATTACATAAAGTTAGCATTTTCTAAAATAAATTATTAATTTAAATATCCAGACATTTTAAGTCGAAAACAACAAATGAAATAATTTCGAAGTCAATACCTTCATATTTTCTCAAAATATTAAAATCGAACAATGGTTTTTACCATTCATAAAAAAAAACTGAGTTTTCGATTTTCCAAATTTTTGAGTCGATAGTCAATTTTTACGAACTTTTACTAGTGTTTTTTTTTATGTTTTTGCAAAAAAACATCACTTCGATTTTCCTCAAATTTTAAACAGATGTCAGAAACGTTATTCTTCATCGGAATTAATATACATTTTGGTGCGTATTTTACTAGTCTGAACGTCGAACTTGTCAGTTATAAAAGCTGAGTAATGATTCTCGAGAATCTTCTCCAAGTGAGTCCGGAACCTAAAGGACGTTGTTATCCCTCTACCTTCCCAGAATCATCACCTATTCCCACATAAACGCAAAGCATACAAGCCAACGTTTATGTCCTCTTATCTTCCACGTTGTATAATGGTGAAAAAGCTAGACAAGGCTCCTCTCTCCAATGCCCCTTCTCACTCTAGGTAACCTAGCTGAATTGCTGTTACCGAATCTTAATCTTTTCCTTCCATATCAGAATGATGTTCTTAACATCAACTGACTCCTCAACCTATCTCTCCCTATCCAACCACCTCTTATCTTTATTGGGCTGGATCTAAGGTATTAAACGACCCGTGCGGATGATCAGCTTGGCTGGGGGCCCAATTCAAAAATAGCCCAGTCTCTAGCCTTATCTGTATATGCGAATCTCTGTACAGGCGGACTTCTTTTCTTCGCCACTCGTGAGGCCAAATATGAACAACAACAAAAATGAAAAGAATGATAAGACCGGTATCTCTTCAAGACCGGGCGGCAGTTTGGCTTCAAAGCCTGTTGCCGTATCTCAACACAGAGAAGGGAGTGGTTGCAATCCATGGACCCTCCTCTGCTGTTGGTAGCAACGAGAGTAGGAAGGTAGTGATACCTAATTCCAGTAGTGGCAGGGTTGTGAAAAATGGCCCTACCACTGCTTATGAGAGTACATCCAGAAATGGAAAGGAGAAACTCTCAAAAAGCCTATATATAGACAAAGGCGGCAAGCTGCGAAAATCCTAAAGGCCTCTGGTGCTGGTCGAGGTTTAGCTCTCCGGTTGGTTTCTTAAGAATTTTGAGAGAGCTTCCATGACCACTTCCTTCTAAAACAAAATGTATGTATATATTTATTTGTTAAGTATTTGGGTTCAACCAACACTATTTTAAAATCCTTTCTGCCCCTTTTTAACTTCCAATAGTTATTGTATTCGGTCCGATTTTTTTAATTGAACATTTTTTAATTTTTCGAAGTTTGAAGGTTCTAGAGTCAACAGAAAAGATTTTTAGAGAGATGTCTGTGCGTGCGTGTGTACGTACGTTCGAACGTCTGTTCGTCTGTACGTCCGAATGTTCGTGAAGTTTGTTTCGTCGTTCATAGCTCAAGAACCAGTAGAGATATCGACTTCAAAAAAAAATTGTTATACAGATAATAAGGCAGAAAGACGCAGAAAGGACTCTTAAAAAATTGAGTGGGTTTTTTCCCATAGCAATTTAATGAAAAGGTTAATATTTCGGTTAACAATAAGAATCTCATGAACAAGTAATAATAGAGGCTTGAATTAAATTATATATTAAATATTGTAACTCGATACCAAACAAATACATTTTAGAAATAAAATCCAAATAACGTATTTTTATAAATCAAAAAAATTAAAAAAAAAATATTTGTCACCTTGAAAATTTTACGAACAAAAAATTATCTCATCTCTTGAACAATTTTGTTCAACGAAGAATAAAGTTTTTAGCATCTAATAAAATTTTGAAAAAAATAGTTTTCTTACAAAAAATAAAAACCTAAAAAAAGCATTACTGGTAAACATTGAATTTTGACTCAAATAGCTTTTCAAAAATTTTAAATATTGGCTTCAAATTTATTTTATCTCACAGAAAATATTGCTTTAATTATCTTATACAAATCCAAGTCAGTATTTCATACAAAATTAAAATCTACAAAAAATAGTACGCAAATACTTCTAAAATTGTTAAAAATTGGTAAACGACTAAAAATCGCGTTAGCAAAAATAGATTTTGAAATCAAACTATTTCATTCACTCTTGTTGGTTGTTTTGAAATTTTGAAGGATAATTCAATTGTTAACTTTCTCAACACGACATGAAACCTACAAACTTTTAAGCAAGACAAATCGACAGACGGGATGGGAAGTTATCAGTGTGGGTCGATTCCCAGCTTCTTTTTTTGAAAAGGTGTCGTCTAGCTGCTCTGCAGCTCGAGCACTATTGAGCGACCTTACCTTTTATAAGAAAGTTCTCAAATCGTACATGTGGTTGTCGTCGTTCAAGATTTACAGAGACGGTGGCTTCAATACTATAAAAGTATATTTAAAATACAAAATTTCGAAAGGATCTAATAAAATAAAAACAACATCAAAATAATTACAGGGGACACCCGGGCTTGAACCGGGGACCTCTCGATCTGCAGTCGAATGCTCTACCACTGAGCTATATCCCCTATATTTGTAGATTAACCTCAAGAAAAAACACAAGTTGCCAAATTTATGTGATTCATGATGCTTCAAAAAAAAAATTGTATTAGGGACACTTTATTATGACCAATGCCACCCATAAAGTTTAAATTGAAATGTATACCAAGACCAACCTACTTACATTTGAGCATAAAATAACAATCCTTAAGTTAAGATCCTTCAATGAAAAGCAATAAAAAATAATTATAATTCAAGTTAAACTGGACTCGTATCTGATGATGATTATTTCATACACTTGACCCATTTCGCCTACTTTACTTACCCTTTGCAATCTTAACCACAGACAAAAAATAAAAATATAGGCACTTCACATTAAATTCAAAGATTTAATATAATTATAATGTTTTTGTCCTGTTTTCTGTCCTAACCTAATAAAAAATAATATCATGAATTTATTAATTTCAAAATTGAATTTTATTTTGATTTTTGGCAAAAGGTTTGTTTGGGCCTCGTTTTTTATGTTAGTCATAATAAAATTAATTCAATCTTTATTCTGATTCTACCATCATCATCATCATCGTCGTCGTCTTTGTCGTCACCATCCCTGCCCTCAGTTCAAATTCAACCTATAAAAAAAGACAGAAGATTTTATCTCATTCCAGCCATTTAATACTAACTCAAGCGCAATGGTCGAACCTTTAACTTAACCCTTCGCCTTTGCAGTTATTATCCCGGTGAACATCATCACTTTTCAGACGTTTTCAAGTCGATGAAGGTATGGAGTCGGTCGATTTGTTGGTTCAGTAGGGGACGTATAGGGGGGGATAAGATTCTTGTAGTAGTAAAATATTCAAAATGTTATCATAACTTTAAGAAGACGTGACAAAAATTTTGTTTTCCGCATTATCGAAATTTTAAACCTTTTTCTGTTCGTTGTTTTAAATTGTCCTTTTCTTTTCAAAATGTCTTACAGCAGGGATTGGTACCTCTCAAAGTTAAAAAAAAATGCATAAAGTAAATTTATTTTTTGTATAACTTTAGTTCGACTTGAATGTCAGTAAAATGTGTCTTAGGTTAAAGGTTAAATCAACAATGACAAAAATTATTTGCTTATAATTTCAATCTCACTTTAAGGCCCAGCAACTTTAAAGAAAGTAAACGGTGATTTTTTAAGAGCTTGAGAACTTTTTAAAAAAAAAAACGCATAACATTTGCAAAATCTCATCGATTCTTTATTTGAAACGTTAGATTGGTCCATGACATTTACTTTTTGAAGATAATTTCATTTAAATGTTGACCGCGGCTGCGTCTTAGGTGGTCCATTCGGAAAGTCCAATTTTGGGTAACTTTTTCGAGCATTTCGGCCGGAATAGCCCGAACTTCTTCGGAAATGTTGTCTTCCAAAGCTGGAATAGTTGCTGGCTTATTTGTGTAGACTTTAGACTTCACGTAGCCCCACAAAAAATAGTCTAAAGGCGTCAAATCGCATGATCTTGGTGGCCAACTTACCGGTCCATTCCTTGAGATAAATTGTTCTCCGAAGTTTTCCCTCAAAATGGCCATAGAATCGCGAGCTGTGTGGCATGTAGCGCCATCTTGTTGAAACCACATGTCAACCAAGTTCAGTTCTTCCATTTTTGGCAACAAAAAGTTTGTTAGCATTGAACGGTCCAATGATTCCACCACACCAAACGGTGCATTTTTCGGGATGCATGGGCAGTTCTTGAACGGCTTCTGGTTGCTCTTCACTCCAAATGCGGCAATTTTGCTTATTTACGTAGCCATTCAATCAGAAATGAGCCTCACCGCTGAACGAAATTTGTCGATAAAAAAGCGGATTTTCTGCCAACTTTTCTAGGGCCCATTCACTAAAAATTTGACGTTGTGGCAGATCGTTCGGCTTCAGTTCTTGCACGAGCTGTATTTTATACATTTTATTTTATTTTAAAATCTTCCATGTGGTCGAATAACACAAACCCAATTGCTGCGAACGGCGACGAATCGACATTTCACGGTCTTCAGCAACACTCTCAGAAACAGACGCAATATTCTCTTCTGTACGCATTCGTGTGGTTGGTTTAATGTCCAATAAAGTAAACTGAGTGCGAAACTTGGTCACAATCGCATTAATTGTTTGCTCACTTGGTCGATTATGTAGACCATAAATCGGACGTAAAGCGCGAAACACATTTTGAACCGAACACTGATTTTGGTAATAAAACTCAATGATTTGCAAGCGTTGTTCGTTAGTAAGTCTATTCATGATGAAATGTCAAAGCATACTGAGCATCTGAAATCCCGCGTCATCTGTCAAATACTAATGCATGAAAATCCTAACCTCAAAAAAATCAAACTTTACATTGAGTTGTTTTTGCTCCCAATTAATGATGGTTGTTTCAATGTGATTTATAAATAATAATCCTGAAATTTGAGACCAGATACAAAGGACAACTAGAAACAAAAATTCATACTCTTGATGGGACCAATACATCTTTATTTATTTCTTTTAGAAATGAGAAGAAAAGAAAAACATCTTCAAACTTGCGAATCTAAATTCCGATACTTAGAAAGTGCAAACAAAAATCGAAATGAACACGAAAGATTTGTATATTACATTTTTCCCAGGCAATTTTTACAGTCTAAGTCTTTAAAATCCTTTAAATTTTAAGTTTTAAATATTGGCTTGAGATTTTAATCACAACTTTTATGACGGATGGGAAAATAGAAGCTATACGTCTAATTGAAAACAGTTTTTTGACTCCCCATTGGAAGTTTTTGTAATAGATCCGATTTTTAAAATTGAAAATTTTGACATTTCTCGACGTTTCAAGGTCTCTAGAGTCGAAATAAAAGGTTTTTAGAGAGATGTCTGTGCGCAGGTGTGTACGTACTTTAGAACGTCCGAACGTTCAGGAAGATTTTTCCGTCGTTTATAGCTCAAGAACCAGTACAAATATCGAATTGAATTAAATTTTGTTACACAGATAATAATGGAGAAAGATGCAGTAAGGGCTTTCAAAAAAGTTGAGTGGGTGTTTTTCTTACCATAGCAATTAAAAAAAAGAGGTGAAAATGTTGATAAACAGTAAATATCTCACAAACCAACAACGCTAGAGACTTGAATTAAATTTTACATTATATATTGTATGTTACCTCGAAAATTGTATTAACAAAAAATGATGTTATCTCCAAAATATCTTGTGCAACAATATATAACGTTTTTGAAATCTGGTACAATTTTGAGAAAAAATTGAATTGACAGTTTTTTTTATAAAATAAAAATCTAAAATTTAAGTATGTAAAAATTGATTTTCGACTCAAAAATTATTCCAAAACTTTGAGATATTGGCTTCAAAGTAATTTTAATCTTATAAAAAACATTGTTTTTAACATTAAGTTAAATTTAGAGTAAAATTAAATTTACAGTTCCCTTTACAAAAAAATGAAAACTGAAGCAAAGTATTACGTAAAGATGTTAGAAATTGATGGTTATGTAATTTTCGACTCAAATATCTTATCACACATTTGAGATTATGGCTTTAAACTAGTTTCATTTTTAAGAAATATGTTTTTAACATACATTTTTGAGAAAAATCGAATTGACAGTTATCATACAAAAAATAAAAACCTACAAAAATTAATAAAAGTTGTTTAAAATTTACTTTCGATTCAAACATCTTTTCAAAATGGATCGCATTCCAGCATCTTTTTTTAAATGTTGTTAGCACAATTTAAAGTCGAAAAAATTAATTTTTAGTAATAAAATGTTTATAAGCAAACGAAAAATTTAAATCAAAAGCACCTCTGTCTATTAACTCCTACTCTCACCTCCCCGCGGTCAACATCGGGTGCCTAGTACCTCAACTGGAGATTTTGTTCTAACCCCAGTGGAAAGTTGGTGGGGGCAGCAAACTAGAGAGGGGGAGAGGTGTTTCCACTAAGGCACCTCTCCTTATCTAGACTGCAGCGGATGAATTCTCGAGATGGATTCAACGGTGGCGTCTACAGTTCCAGTAAGGTTGAACTACTTATTGAACACCTTATAGGGCTTCTTCGACATATTCGAAGTCCAGGCCTGTAAGCAGCGGTTTATACGGCTCCCTATTCTTGGTGTTATGGTAAGAGGTTTACTATGGAGATTTTTTGTTTTATAATTAGCAAACACTAAAAGGGTTTTTTATACCTTTAATATGCCATAGACACAGTGTGAGCATTAGGAAAAGAGGGAAGGGTTGGATAGGAGGTGTCGGTGTACATTGGTTTCCAATGACAGGGAAATATAGAGCGTTTCAAGGCGTTCCACATTCGCGTAGTACGGCTAAAAAAAGAATCTCTGTACTTCATAGTACGGCCGAAGTTGGGCTCAAGATTTACTGTTGATAACCCAAGCAAACGAAATAAGGACAACGAACTTCGGATCTGAAAAGAGGAGATAGAGGGATATTACAACAGGAATGAGGTTCGTAAATTTTACCAAAAAGGCAAAAAAAAACCTCCCAAGTGTACCAGCCACGAACCGAAGCCTGTAAAGACGATCAGAGAAACATCGTAGTAGAACCGAAGTCGATGTTGAGAATATGGAAAGACCACTTCTCTAAATTATAGAACTGCGATGTCGAACCGAATTGCGCTATAAGGGAGATAGAACCACTCAACCTACACTACGCAGATCTTGGAAAAAACGCAGGAACTTCAAATCGATACCCACCAACTCTTTATTGATTTTTTATCCGCGTATGACAGAATCTATAGGGAAGGGCTTTACAGAGCAATGTCTAGTTTTGGCATCCCTGTCAAACTTATTCGTTTGAGCAGAATGACGATGGAGAATGCATGCTGCTCTATCAAGGTCGGGAAAGGTGGCACCGATGCATTTGATGCCAAAAAAGGTTTTAGACAAGGCGATGTCATTCAACTTCTTCAACATAGTTCTTGAAAGAATTGTGCAAAACTCAACCGTCAACACTAGAGGCACAATCTTCCAGAGGTCTACCTAATTACTCGAATTCGCAGGTGATATTGACAAAATTGGAAGATCAAATCAAGCATAGTTTGCCAAAAATTCCACCTTACCAAATAGTGTCATGGCTCCACCAGTTCTTAAACGTGTAAAGGATTCTATGGGAATAATTTATTTTCGTACTCGTACTGTAGCGAGAGCTCTTAAAGATTTCAACATCCATAAATCCTCTGGTCCGGATGATATTCCCGCTATTATTCTATAGAGGTGTTCTTCCACACTAGCAAAACAATCCCAAAAAGGTAAATCTTTTTCCCCCACAAATTATCGACCAATAGCACTAACGTCTCTTCCTGCTAAGGTCATTTAAACGCTGATTATTTAGATTATTCATCAGCTAAAGAAATATCTTGAGGAACGGGAGCTTCTAATGACCGGGAATACTGCTTTTGTAGCAGTATGTTCACTGATGATCTCATGATTCATCGCACCGAAAAGTGGAACAATTCTTTACATAGTTTTGGAGATAGTAAGATTATTGCAGTTGATATTTCAAAGGCATTTGATAAAGTCTGGCAACTTGCTCTTTTATCGAAAATGCGTGATTTTGGTATTGACGAATCTCTTCTTCGTTGGATTAGAAATGTTCTTTCAAACCACTCAATTCAAGTTGTTTTAGACGGATTTAAGTTTAAACTCATAAAATAAATGCTGGTGTGCCCCAGGGCTCCATATTGTCATTGCACATTGTTTCGCTGACGATAGCACTCTTAGCTTTTCAGATTTGTTTCTAGACTCACAACCCTCCTCTTTGGATGTGGAACTAAAATGCCAAAATATGATAAGCTCATTAAATTCCGACCTACACAGCATTGCACAATGGGGAATAAAAAATCGTGTGGAATTTAATGCTTCGAAAACCCAATGCTGTCTTGTATTTTTAAAGTGAGATATACCCTTCTTGCCACTATCTATGAATGGCACTTGCAAGAAAGTTTCTTGTGACGTTGCAAGAAAGTTTTGTCTCCATCTGATCTGGCTACAATTTACAAAACCTATATACTTTCGAAACTTGAATATAACTCTCATCTCCAGTTACTTTTTTAAGCCTGTTGGACAATATTCAAAGAAGAGTTTTTAAATTAGTTGGTGACATGAACATCATCAACTCGATTACGTCAATCGAACATCTTCGTAAAATTGTTTGTCTCAAGCATTTTTAACGTTATTTATGCTCTAGCTAGTTGCATTCCTCTCCTTAAACAATTTACCCGTAATACCCGCGGTTCTAGGAATGTCCATCAGTTTACCCTTGAGCCCAACTTCGGCCATACAGGGGTTCATTTTTCAGCCGTACTACACGAATTTGGAATGCCTTGCGACGCTTTATCTTTCCCTATCATTGCAATGTTTAGGAATTCAAAACCAATGTACACCGACACCTCCTAACCAACCCTTCCGTCTTTTCCTAATTAATTCTTTGTCATGTTAAAGGTAAATAAAACCCTTTGAGTGTTCGCTAACTATAAAAAATAACAATGTTTTATTAAGCTTTTATTGTAGCAAAGTAAAAATATCAGTATGATCATACTTGTACCTCCCCTGACTCTCACCTTCTTCAAAAGTTTGGGGATTTAAAGATAATAAGTAGGACTTCGGGGGCTTTAGGTCCTACTCAAAGTTAAGCGCTGCGTCGATAACAATTATAAAATATTTGAAAGGTTCTGCGTCTCTGTGGGCCTATCTTAGAAAACTGATATTTTTTAGGGTTCCTTATTTGTATCCTTTTAACAATAAAATTCAAAAGAAAATAATTTTAGAATTTTTGTCAATTTCCAATATACCTACATATATTTACGTTAAGAATTTGTTATCGGAAAAGTCTAAAAACCTAAGAGCAACAGAGTTTACCAACAGATACAGATGATGGAAAGTAGAGAGCGCTGACCCATGAAAAGCGTGCAAATATTTGATGGTGATTCCAACCATACTCGTATACCTACATTTTCATCGATTTCCATTTTGCGGGAGTAACTTTTAACCATCATCGACATCGCCACCATTGCCATCGCTGTTATCACCTATATTTTGCACAAAAGTTCTTTCGCTATGCTTCATCCGTCGCTATTCAACAAAGCGTCATTTTCGTCCTTTTATTGTCATTGTCACTCACCTTGTGTCTGCCAAAAAAATCTACACTTTGCTGTTAAACTATCAGCATTTTACTTGCAACACACCACACCACCGGCCGCCCCGTGCGCTGACACCATCGCAACGGTGCAACTATTGGATGATTCGTGGATGATGGGTAAATGCAGACAAAGGACACAGTCAATAACACACCACGCACAGAATACCTATAGAAGTCCTTTTGCATCGCGAATTCTGCACGGTCGATGGTGTCCTTCTGTCTGCTGGTATGAAAATTTCATTTGTTTGTTGTCATGAAGTTGACACAATGACAAAAGTTACGTATGTCCTTCGTGGAAAGGTGATGTGTGAATTGTGAAAAAAAGGATATTTTGAAGCTTTTCACCGGCCCGAATGTATGGAAAAAGTTAACACACAAAATATTTGATTTGGAAAGAATATTTTTGTTCTCTATCCTCGCGTGGAATGTCCTTTATATGATATCGGTTTGTTTGGCAAATTAAACCTCACTTTTGTATCTGTGATATTTTGACCTTTTTTGTTACTATGAACGTAATTGTAAGGGTTACATTTAAGACAGTATTTAAAAATATAGAAACCGAAAACAAAATCACAACCAAGTTAATTTAATTTGTTAACCTAAAAGTGGGTAAAGTAAGAGCACTGAAATTGGACGATTGAAGCAATGGAGAGCCTGTCTTTGATGAATTATACAATATTTCTGTCACGTTTTTGTGATGTTTAAGTTATAGGTTGGTAGAAGGAATAAGTACAGTGGAGTTCAAATGATCGAAATATGAAAGAATTCAGAAAATTAATAAAAGCTTGAATTTATCTGAGTGCAATATCTCGCTTATAGTTGCCGAAGTTGTTATAGATCGTGTTATTTTATCTGCGGTCTTAATACAATTTGTAGTAAAAATTGTATAAGGGCCGCTTCTGGTGAAGGCCATTTCTTGTATCATCTGCTAATATATAGTACCCGTAGCAGGATGGTTAGTGCGGTGGACCAAACAACAGAAACCTGAAAAATACAGAAATTGACCAACACTTACAACAGATGGACGAAACAATAAAACGAACGATGGAACGGACAATCCCAAAGTACAAAGGACGGGACCAAATGGACGCTTACAGAAACGCGAAAATTGACGCACTACGTATGCACAAGAGTGGCTTACTGACAAGACTCAAAAACTTGCACAGACGACTTACAGACCCACGTGACTTGGAGGTTAGGACACTGAAATCGTCAATAAAAATTGTCAATC